>NC_089145.1:6351196-6588696 GCF_009819655.1 Sylvia atricapilla
GCCTGTAAGTAACTAATGAATGAAACCCCTATGTATGTCTTCTCAAGATGAAACATTCTGTGTCTGACGTGGTGTAACAAATGACACCGGGATAAGCCTGTCTTGAAAGATTTGTTTCTTTGAGTGGAGCAAAAGAAATTTGGCTGAAGAGCCACAGTAACGTCAGCAGAGCGTTTTATTGTGAAATGTACCATGATGATGTTTCAAACAGGTTTCAGATGCACAAGCGTTTGAGTTTTTAGGATTTTGCTGAATGTAGTTTATTTGTGACTTTTGTAGCTTTTGTCTCTTCTCATTGAGGTCAGACTTGTGGATTATAGAGAGCTGGAGGAAACTGAAGGCTGCTCAGCTTCATTCTTTCTGTTTCCAGTTTAAAAATATGAATGGTACTTACTATTAAGCAGATACAATTCTTTCATGACTTTTCTGTCCTCATAATTATTTTCTGCTTTGATTTAAACCACTGAATAACACAAGAGAAAAGAAACGTGCGTGTGTTTGCACAAACACTTTATATATGTGCTGTGACCTTTGAGCAGGACCAAATTCTCATTTTCCCAGCAGCAGACAGGCTCTGGGTGTACCTCAGTGTTCCCATTCTTGGAGTATAGGAGACCCTGAGATCCAAGGAGTGGGAAAATCGCTCCTGCTGAAGGTCAGGAGGTGCAGGAGAAGCTGGGCCATGTCCATATGGGCTGGGGAAGAAGGGATGACTCCTGCTCTGCACCACCCCAGATGGTGCCAGGGGTGGGTGGTGCCAGCTGGATCAGTACCTGAGCTTTGCAGAAGTTACAGGCCCCGAGCTAGGTAAATAATTGGATTTTTACTTTTAATTTTTAAATTGTGTTATTGCAAGAAAAATAGGAAAAAAGTTATTCTTGTAAAATGTGAGCTAATTCAAAATGTTCTGTGTGAAGAGAGTGTTAAAAGGTTTATCTGTATGTATAAATTTCAGTCCTGGTTAACACATGACTTCTCCCTCTATTAAACATTTCCCTTTAATGCTCTTATCTCTATGTGCCTTCTGGGCTGATGTGGAGCATACAGCGAAGGGAACATACTTATTTGGAAGAAACACTTCATTCTGGAACAGATTTTCAAGTGCTTAACTTAAAAACTGAGAGAGAAGGATTGACTGGGCTGATAAGAGATTTGCAAAGTTATGATTTGATAGGCTGTTTTTGCTAGCTGACTTAGCAATACTTTTCATTAAGTAAGGGAAAGAATTCCTGCAGTTTCCCTAGCTTTGCCGTCCCTGTTAGTGCATATAAGCAGTTTATTGGAATCGTCATAGCATTATCTCGCAGCTGACTATTGACTTGGTTTTGGAATCGGATCACAGCCTGTTGTTACTGAGGTTTCCCAAGCCAGAAAGTGTGGAACTTCAGCCAGTTGTTAGATGTCTAGATCGAAGGCTTACTTGCTGGCGCTCTACAAAGATTAAATAAATAGCAAAGTATAGCAAAGTATAATTCAGTGTTTCGCAGGTTAGGATATGTCTGTTGTGTGTAATCAGACATTCCCCACACCTCTATTTAATCACACAGCTAAGGAAATGTTTCTTTTGACACAAAAGCCCATGTTGCAGGAGCACACACCTTTTTTTCCTGGGGATCAGTCAGAGAGGACAACATGACTGTGAACTGTAGCTGTGCAAAAGACAGATATTCAGCAGAGGTAAGGAGATGTGAAAGCAGTGAACTACCTGGAGGCAGGTGAAACCTCACCCAGAATCTTATACTCACTTGTGTATTGCTTACAGAAGGTCAAAAGGAGAAAAGGGCTGTTGGGTTGACCACGAGAGAGAAAAATCTGTTTTCTTGGCACTCCTAACCAGGAAAAAAAAAATAAAAAGGACATTGTGGACATCTAAGTATTCTCTGCAAAAGACATCAAAATACATCAGGGTGCTTCTAGTCACCACAGCAAGGACTGAAACAGGTTTTTTCAAAGAGGGGAAGCCTCAACACACCTTCTAGGAGAGACTGGGATCATTTGTGACAGCACCTGTATCACACAATTGAATTCCCAGATACAGGTACTGTGTATGTGCATACACATGCCAGGGACATCTCAGCACAGTGTATTTTTCTGTAATACATAGATATTTAAATATTATAAAAATCGAAATACCTAAAATTGTGTAGTTATTTAAGCAGTTGATGTCATTACTGAAATCAGAGTAAGCAGAAAATAGTCCCATGAAAATGATTTTATGTGCATATCAGATGTTTATATTTCAAGATAAATAAAGGCCATGTTATTATAACTGCTTTGTTACAAACTATACATGTCCCATTTCAGTGCAGATATCATTAAAAATCCTTATGCAAGGGGCGTCAGACATCCAAATGTAAAATGTATGTAGATGCTGTATGTTGCTTGCTTTAGGCCTTCTGAAATATTCCGGATTAATCTGTTTGTCTGTCTCAGTTCAGGTGTAGAGGTTTGAGCCTCAATCAATTCTGTTCTGTGATTACGGCAATAACAGACTGGAAAGGGATTAGAGGTAGGTGATCCTTCAAAAGCATTCCTCTTCTGGTACAGGATGCATTTTGGGACTGCAGCTTGATTTTAGTTTATTGGCTTCTTTCCCTCCATAGGATACTGAGGAAAGCTTAAAAAATTCATATGCTTTTCTAAAGGCTTTACTATTTCTTTTACTTGCAGTTGGATGTGATTTTGTGCTAAGTCTTGCTCTGTTCGTGGAGCACAGAGGGATGGATGCAGATGGTATTTAACAGCATGTGAGACAGAGGGTTTATTGCTTTAATCAATTTCAGACTCTACTGTCACAGTGTTAATGTAACAATTAATGTATTTATGAATAAATAATTAAATATCTATTTAGTATTGATTATTTATTATTTGCAGTTAATATAAATATAATTAAAACATATCATTCATGTAAGTAAGTAAAAGACAATATAAAAATCAAACAACATAAATCATAAATTATAATAAATAAATAGAAATAAATGGAAATCAATCATTATTAAATTATAATAAGTAATAATGAAACAAATAAATTTATAGTAAATTAATGTAACTATTTCACCGTTTCCATGAATATAAAAATCTGAAAACCGCTTGGCTTGCATTATCTCGTTCTTGGTGAGAAGATGCCCCTGAATTCTCTCCAGCCTCATCTGCTCTGACTCTCACAGGCTCTTCCTGTGCTCTTGGGGGGACTGTGGCAGCAAGTCTGCTCTGCTCCTACTCCTCCTCAGTGTTCTGGGCAGAGAATGTCTTACTATGAAGTTCAGATGAACCTATTCACCTAAACTAATGGAGCTCTCTTTCACAAGACTTTCTCCTCATTTCCCAGATAATTTTCTGTACCATTTCTGGTCTGAATTCTTCCTTCTTGAACATTACACATTGTTCTAGGCATTGCACATTACACGAGGGTTTTAATATGTCCTTAATTAAAATTTTTACACGTGAGTAAGCATTAAGTCTCTCACGAAACCAGTATATGCCTTCTTTTATTAGCAGGTGTTTTGTGATTAGGGCCATCCTGGTGAGCCTGTTAATGCTCACATGTTTTCTGTGTTACCTTTCTGTCTGGAAAGCCTTACTTCAAATACACTTACTTATTGTCGTAGTGTGTCCTGCTTTTTTGTTAGAAATGGCAAACATAAATTGTTACGTTGCAGATTATCAGCACAGTTAGTTATTTTGTTACAACGATCCCAATCTTGTTGTCTGAGAATCATCACAGAACTTTAATCAGGGTGAGTCCTGTTAAAGTGAAGGAGAGAGGATGATGTTGGTGTGGAAGGGTTTAACAAGGCTTCTGAACTTACCAATAGCTGTATTTCTTTATTTATCAGTGTATTTTACAGTGAAGAGAGCTAGACTCTACACTGGAGAGCTTATGGAGCATTCCCAAATGTCCAGTTTCAAGCAGTCGAGTGGTGTCAGTGTTCTGGCATCTCACCCTTGTGCCCAACTGGAATGTGATAATAGTGATCACCTGGGAAGCACCTGGGCATTGTAAGGCAAACTGCTTTCCTCTCTGCTCTTCACTCAGAGATTTGCCATACAGGCTGTTTCCTTTTTTTAAGAAATCCTTGGAGGTTTTTTTTTTGTTTGTTTGTTTGTTTTTATGACCAAAATACAAGTAAATGATCTGGGATTACAATTCTATACCAGTTGATTCAGTGCAGGGCATGTGACCAGCACTTTCAAAGGCTTTCCTGACTGTGGCTTGGTTTGGTAGAGGCTTCCAAAACCACACAGGTGCTACTTTGGTTCTCTCGTGACAGATGCCTTAGTATTCAGAAGGTAGAAATGTCTGTTGTTTGATTTCAGTGTAAGACATTGTGGTGGAAAATTTACATTAGGAGAGATCCACAATACTGGATACTGGGATTTATGACGATGAGATGTCTGTGGGGAGCAAGTGGTCTGTTCTGGTCTTCTGTATAAACATTTCATGACTAATTACGGATTTAGGAGGCAAATTTGTGCCCTTTTGAAAAAACTTTATTTAGATTTTGAGTAGATTGCCCGGATTGATTTACTGAGAGTTGTGCGAGGGGTTGCTGAAACTTAAAGTGGCAGCTCTGTTCTGGAGGTGTGTAGTATAAACACATCTAAGAATTACTACCTGAATAAGACAGGGAGTGGGAGGGGTGACTGCATAGAGAGAAGTAATAAGATTTACTCAGTGATGAAAAAGTCCTCAAGGAATAAAGGAAACACACCTGCCACTCTAGGTACCTTAGTCTCTTGTAAATATGATTCTTTTCATGTGTCATTTCAACAGCCTGTGTTTAAAATATTGCAAATATCGCCTGGTTGGCTTTTTCCTTGTTGAGAGAGAATGGATGTATTTAATTATGTTCCTTGTCCTCACATCCACATCCAGTTCTATCTCTGTCCCCATATAACCTGTCCTTAGCTGATTCTGTTCCAGCACAGAATGAATGGCCCTTGCTGCCAAGGGAGAAACCCATCAGCTTTTCCACTTTCTTTAATGCATTTATTTTGTGTGGTATTTGATTTTTCCATTCTGGAGTCGTCAGTTGCTGTGCCAAATCCTGTTTCTACTCAGCAAGGCTGAGGAAGGTGTGTGTGCTTTTGGGGGAAGGCATGTGGTGTGCGTGCTGATGGGACAAGCTGGAATCATTGTTTTGGGAGAAGCAAGCTTAGAGGTGCTGCTTGTTGGGTCATTTTGATTGTTGGGTCATTTTGGGACCTGCCGTTCTGCTAAGCCACAGCCTGTGTACCATGAGCTGTGTGTGAGCCTCATGTATCCTTCACTCTGAGCTGGGGGTCACTGGGGATTCAAGGGCACCCCTAAGGATGATGTGTGTTTGCTTTGAGCCCTGCTGTCCTCCTACCCTCAGCTGTGTCCTTGAAGAAAAGGAGCAGACAGAACTCTTGCTCAAAGCCCACTAAACACCTTTAAATTATCCAGAGAAATGGGGTCACACGTTATCCATCCCGTGTCCTGCTTGTTTTGGTGCCTTGCACTGGAGATAACGTCCTCCCTTGGAAGGTGTGTGGTGACTCCATGAAGCAGGAGAGAAATTTAATAGAGTCTTGAGTGGGTGCTTGGGAGGTCTTCCCCTAAGATTATACACTTTGTACACAACAGAAGTACACAGAAATATACTTAGGGTCTCTTTGAGCTAAAGAGAAAATGCTTAATAATATTGCTTAATGATTTAGTTTGTGCTCAGAGGTAAAGCGATACATGTAATCCAAACTGCATGAAAGCAATAGCTTATTTTTATGGTGTACTTACTGTTAGGCTGGCTATTCATCCACAAGCAAATATTTTTGTTTTATAAAATAAAGATCCCTTAATGTAATTTTGAAGGCAGAACGATTGGCTCTGTGTGTTTAACAATAATGTGAATGGGGCCATGTGTTGGGTTCAATTTGGTGTCAGCTGTTCATTGCTGATCTTTGACTGGTTAATTTAATGTTCTCTGACATTTGCTCAAACAAGCTTTTTTGTTGTTTTGCTTTTTTTTTTTCTTTTTTGCTGACAAGCAATTGCCAATGAATTGACTGATGAGAGAATGAAGGAGTCTCGAGGTGGTGTAAAGCAGCAAAGAGAGATACATTTGGGAGCCATGGATCATGCACTGAATAGAGGAAAGGAGGAGGGAAATGTTTAACCTTGTGTAAAAGTTATGGTTTATTACTTTGTTAGACATCTGTTTCCTGATGCTAATTGTATTTAATCCTTCTTGGGGGTGGAGGCTGGTCTCAGGGCTACTTTTATGAGGTCTGCCAGTCTTAGCTGCCCTTATGGAAATACCAGGCTGCTAATCTGATCTTCGGGTTATTCACTTTTTGAGACAAGCATCTGCAAGAGAGTTGGGAGAACAAAATGTTGTCAGTGCAAAGCAGGTGTCCATGAAGAAAAGGCAAAGCTCTCCCTAACCCTTATCCCTTACCCAAGCATTGTCACATCCTAGTTTATATAAAGAGTAAACATAAAGGGTCATACTAGATAGACACAAGTGTTTAAAACACTAGAAAAACTCATTTAGACCATCAGAATACTTTATTGTGCTATTTACTACTATATATGCTTCAGTTATACTCAAAAAAGGAAAAGTTGAGAATGTAGAAATACAGGAACAGATGTGCTAAATGCAGTTACATTGTCTGTAAATGCTGAGTTCAGAATGTGTTGCTGAGGACTTGCTTTCTGCATTATTGATTTGCAGAATGCTGGACAAATGTCAGCATACAAAACTGCACAGACTTTGTCCCTCAGTCCATGGAGAAGCCTGATTTAGGCTACCAAAGAGCAGCATTCCATAGGATTTCATGTATTCCATAGTATTCCATGCTATGTTTTATAAACCACATGGACTCATGGGGTTTTTTTCCACTTGTTTGTTTTTTTGTGCAATCTCAACATCTCTCTGTATCTAAGATTGCTCATTTTTCAAGTAATCCTAATTTTTACCAGTTATTGCTTAAGCTGGTTCATGCTCAAGAACTATTCCTTGAGCCAACTGTGTAGTAGTAGTTGTAGCTCTAGTAGTAGTAATAGTAAATTTTTCCCTTATGCACTAATAAATGAGGTTTGAGGACCTCGTGCCAAAACATCCATCCTTCAAATCCTCTAGGAGCTTCTGAATCCTGGTAAAGAGATCTGTATCTTTTGAAGGCACTACTGTTCCAACTTATTAGTATTCTTTACAGTGTGTGCTGGGAAATGTTAGCTCCTGGTGTTTCTGTATGCTCATCAGAAACACCTCTGCGTGAGACTCTGAACGATTCCATGGGCTTCTCGTGTTTTAAAAACGAAATTGTGGTCTGATTTGCTCCTGGTTTCTTCTTTGGGATCTCTCAGATAGCGTTGGGGCAAGAGGGGATGAGCTGACAGTAATTTCCCTAAGGATCACTTTTTCCAAAACACCTACTGTAGATATGAATTTGCCCTGTGGAGCAGAGCAGCTGCTGCGTTTGTCAGTTCCAATAGAGTTCAGTAAGATGTTTTCTCTTTTACTGGCCTTTGTGTCACAATCACTCTGATGGGGACAAGGCTGCACTCCCTTGATTCGTGCCTGGAAGTGTCACTCACCCCCTTAAAAAGATGTCCATGTTTGAGAGGGATAGAAATGAAGTTCAGTGGCTTCAGTGCCTGTATTCTATGTATTTCTGTGTCCCCTGGAGCTATGTTTCAATGAATATGTAGAATGCTGCATTCATTTTCCACTTCTTACCCCTACGAAACATACTTTTCCTTTGCATCTGCATTGAGGAGGTGTGGTTCCTGCATTAAAGACATGCTTTTTATAGAGGGTACACCTCAGAAGCTGTATGTTGTTGGTTTCTTATCTTCTTTTCTTTGTGTTACAGCTGGGATTAATGCACAGGATGCAGTTTTTGTGTTTGGACTCAGATGTTCATTAATTCTTACCTGTATTACAGTCTCACAAGTTGTGAGGTCTAGCTAACAAGGTAGAAAGTGGAGGTGCCTCTAACTCTTTCCAGGGTTATTAAGCCTAAACTATCCAATAACAAGATGACACCTGTATTATTTATACTTTTGACCCAATAATTGACCATCCAAGATCTTCAATGTGCGCCTTTTCGCCCAGTTAGAAAAAAGACCTGAAACCAAGAAGGTGGAGAAGAAGGACTTAGCCTATGCCCTAAATCGTCCATATTGCTCCATGTATATTGCTATATACTAAAATCTTAAATCCAAGTTTTTCACCCTGTGAGATCACACAATACTATTCAAACCACACACCCACAATCCCAGTGCTATCACTCAATTTTGGAAGCCTCTTCCACGGCCACAGGTCAAATGTAGTGCTTGCTTGCAGGTCAGTTCCTGCTAGCACAGAAAGCCTGAAATCCTCACTTTCCAGAATTCCACCAGTATGTAAATACCTTTGTGGTAAAAGTCAATGATGTTGATGTTTTGTACTTCTTCCAGAACCCCTCAGTAATTATCTGGACCATGTTCACAGGGTGTCACCAGCCTGTATTCCTTGGAAGGATTTGTCATTTTCCTGAGGCTACTCTAGTGCCAGATGCAGCCAGGGTGAAAGGCTGATAATGCCTGGCAGTCTTGCTCCTCCAGAGTCCAGCAGTGATGGCTCAGGAGAAGACCTGCAAGAGGTATCTGGGAAGGTTATTTCTAGAGGGAAAAATGAGTTTGTAACCTCATAATCATTGTGGGATTGCATAAACCAAATTTTCAACGCGAGTATTGCCATAGGTATGAAACAAACTCTGGGAAAATGACATTGTAGGAAACTCAGCAACAGAATTGTTTTGTTCAAAAAGACAGTAACAAAACCAAACAAAAGACCCACCTGCGAAACCAGAAAAAACCTCAACCAACCAACCAACCAACCCCAAACCCAAGTGGTGAGCTGCTTTTTCCTTTCAGGTTGTTTTAATAGTAGTTTGAATTTTCATTCACAACTCAACCATTTGCCCACAGCTTAATTAATTTGTCACAACTTTTAGGTGATGCTCTTAACCTGCCTTTTGCAGAAAGTGGCCTGTAACCTGAAATCTCAATGTAGTGCTACAACAGCTGCTGCAGCTTTCTTTTTTTCCTTTTTAAATTTTTTTAAACTTATTGCTGAAGTTTTAAGATTACAGAGCTGAAGTTAACGAGGAACTGGGCAAGGAATGCTCTAAATAACAGCTGTTTGATCAGGAAAACAGGCAGCCAGTCCTCATTGCTCTTTTTTCCTTTTTTCCCCTCCTAGTATTAGTATTTCTGCATTTAATTAATGAATCAACTTTTTATACAGGTTGCATAATCACTTTTTTTCCTTCTTTTTCTAACTGGCAACATGCTCTTTGTTCTGCATTCCTCCAACCCTTGCTCCAGGCAGAAAAGAATAACTGATGTTGCTGATGTTTCTGTGCCTTGTTTCTGTGCCTGTCCTCAGAATGATGACCAGTAAATTGCTCTGACTTCATCTGCAGCTCAGCCACTGCTCTAATCTGATGTTATTTTCAACCATGCTTAGTTTCATACATAGGTGGGCTTTCATCTGCATCCTGTGGGAATATTTTGACCACATCTATAGCATGGATCAAAGTGAATGTTCTCATCTGAAGGAAACCCAGGCATTACCAAGTATAAAAAAAAAAAAAATAAAGTCAGATGTTTGATTTCTACAGATCCCAGTAAAATGACCACAAGGATTAGTTGCAGGAGTTTATTACCTTGAATTCTATGTAATTCTTCTTTTCACTAAACCCTTCACTCAACTAATTTTAGCAACGTAAGTTTGCTGGAGTAACACTTTCCAAAGTGTAAGTGTTCAGGCAAAAGCAGGACTAAATGGGAAACTAAAAGCAGGATATCAGACAGAGAAAGGGGCTGTGTAGGTGTGTGTAAAATTATATGGGAATTTGAGTGATGGAGGCCCCAGTGAGGATAAGCTGCTGTCATTGCCTTGTGCTTTCTGAATGTTCCAGAGCTTGCAGGTCTTTTGATCAACCTCCTTGCTGCCATGTAATTCTTGAAGGACTATTAATAATAATGTAAATATTTCAACCATCTGCACTTTAAAAAGGGATGTATGAAGAAAAATCATAAGGAACTGGTAATAGTCTTAGCCTGGTATGGGTCCTGCTGTTCAAGAATCAGAAATTCCCATTAATATCTTTCTGTAAAAATTTTTTCTGCTGGAAATAGATGAAGCCTACAGTTGATCTGCCTCCTGACAGTTCTGTTAAAGGACTGTGCTATATATATATTTCTGAAGAAAGCTTCAGGAGCAGTGCAGGAATTATTCCTTTTGCTTGAATGATTTTTTCAGGAAGGTGCAGGAGGCCTTTGAGTGGCTGATGGCTGTGTGAGGAGGCTCCCAGACAGAGATGCCCAAACCTCCTGACCTGTGGGAATTGTGCCTGTACTGTCACTTCTTGATCAACCATAAAGTAAACTTTTAAATTATTAATTCTGGTCTGCTGTAAGTTTTACTTTACTGGATTTTTTTTTTTAACATAGAAAGAGATGTTAAAAGTTCAGTGTCGGAATTTTTAGCAAAACCCTACAGCAGTGATTTGAATTGCCAGATCAATGAAAGCACAGGCTGGTGTCACTTCAGTGAACTTCTCTAATTAGGAGCATAGGATTTGCTATCACAAATGGTTTCCTGAGTCTGTGAGCATCCTGCCTGCAGCAGTGCCCACACCAGCTGCCTCTGATGGAAGTAGCATCCCCCTTCCCTCCTTCCCCAGCAAGGCATAAGGTCAGTGGGAAATGAAAAAGTAGAATTTTCCTCTTGTACCGTGCTGGGAATCATTCTGCATCCCCAAGACAGTGAATTGGTGACTGGGGTCTTGGCCAGCCTGTCTGTAAGTGGCCTTCAGGGATAAAATCACTAATTGTTTATATAGTGCCAAGCTAAATTTAAGTATAGGGGTTTGCTCCTTCCCATTAGGAGAGCTATTTCTTAATTATTTATAAATATACAGGTACATTTGATTGAAAAGGTCTTTATGACACAGACTGTAGTGGAGAAGGGGGAACTAACATTTTTTCCTATAACATCTGCACTCTAGAGCTTTTTTCCTATATTCCCTTAGTCTGCATCATAGCTGGGGGACAGTGCCCTTCTCTGCCCCTTTAAATCTGATCTAGAGCCAAATGTGTAGCTTTAACTATTGCCAATTTTCTTCTGTCTAATTGGCATATAGATCATGATACAGAAAGCACTCCCAGCCTTCGAAGTTGGAAGCAGGGTTAGCACTGACAATTTAATGTAATTAGAAAGTTATCAGTCAGTGGAAAATTCTGTTAGATTTTTATCTGTGAAACAGATGGCCAACTGCAAGGCCATTAGATTAGGTTTGTTATGTTTGTGGAAATTAATTCAGCACTTTATTTTTTGTTTGAAGGACGAAAAAAAAGAAATGACTTGTAAATGCTTAGCAGGAACAATTTATAAAGATGACCTTGTTTCCTATAAAATATGGCAAACCCCTCGTGATCCCAGGTATGCAGGAGGCTTTCTTCTGTAGCCTGAGTTCTGGGCTGTGTGCAATATAATAGTAAATGAACATAACAAAACCAAAAATGCTTCCAATTATGTATAGATGGTTGTTAGAATATTCAAATGCAAGAATTTTACCTCAAGATCTCATTAAGAAAACATTTAGGGCCAGACACCTGTGTGTGCTGCATCCCTGTGTGTTGATACAAATATACACAAATATTTCCTTTTTTTCTGTACTGCAAAGTGAGGACCAGATTTTAAAAATGCTGGAGATCTGACACTTGTATAGTTTTCTTAAACTACCTGAAGTTCTCTGAAAGATTGGTTGTTTTGATGGCTAGGAGGAAGATGAGCTCTTGGGATGTGACTCTAATGGGAGAAGCTGGATCCTTCTGAGAGGTTTTTTTAATGTATCTTTGGGATGGAGTCTTTGCCACGCAAATTAATGCTCAGCTGTCACAAAATATTTTTCACTATCTTAAAAATGCAGCCTAAATAAAAATAGGCCTTTCAAAAGTAGGTCACACCTAGGATTTGTCTAGCCAACTGTCCCATTTCTGACAGTGCCCAGGAGCCAGAGCAGCATTAGAAATAGGAATACGGGTAGAATATAAAAAAAGTGTTTGGAAAGGTATTGGCTCCTTCTCATTCCTAGTTTCACCATCAATAAGCTTTGGAAGTAATTGAGTTAATATGTAATTCTTTAGCTACCAACTTCAGTACTTCAGCATTGCTGTTCAGGAGAGTTAAATGTCTAATTGAGAATTGAGTACAGGCTTGAAGCAATCATGTGGTCAAGTCTTTGCTCATGTTTGGGTCTTGCATCCTCCTTTCTTCATTCCTTCCATCCCCAGATTTGCATTGATCTTGCTTGGCAGATAAGTGATGAATAGGTTGTTGGCCTTCCTGACTCAGTTGCAGTGATTTTTCACATCCATGTGCCGGTTGCCTGATGCTTTATGTTGTTCCAAGCTTCTGGCAGCTCCAGAGGCATTGCCTCTCATGAAAACCCTTGGACACTGAACTAAATTACATTTTACAGAGTGAGGAAGGCAGTGCAGATGACTTTCCTCTTTTTTGAGTGGTATTAGACACTTTTCCTGGGAGAGGAGGATATTTGGCTGGTGCCTGCGGTGTTGATGTGGACTGAGCCTACCCAGGCCCTGGTTTTGAAGTCTCATTTTTGTCCATCAAACACTAAGCAGACCCAAAAGGGAATGTTGGCTGGTCCTTCTTGGCTGAAAGTGGGCTAGGATTTGGTGTGAGACCAAAGCCAATTTCTGTAATTCCCTAATCCCCACAGCAAAATGATTTTGTTAAAAATTAGAAAAGCTTTTGCAATGTTGCCTGGCCTCAGTGTTTGGATCAGATAACTTTCATCTTCATGCACTGCTAGGAGTTGAAAGGGTTTAGTATCATGTGCCTTAGAAACCAATTTTACTTTTACTTGGAGTTGCTTCACATCTGTGAAAGTTGTTTTGACAAATTAATCCTCTAAGCAATCAAGAGAAAATGAAATAGAGGAGGCGAGTTTGTTCTTAAAATGCTACATGGCAAATAAGGTTCCTTTTCCAGCCCTCTTCAGATTATTATCTCTTGGAATCTCCTCCTTGCCCTTTGTTTCTCAGAGTCCAGTCCAGCAGTGATAGTTCATCTGTTCTGATCCCTCCTGCAGCCGGGCTTTCTGCCCAGAGGAGATGATACTGCAAACACACAGATCTGTGACCCCAGGTGAAAAATACCAATGAAATTACAGCAGCTGTTTGGAACAGCCTCTCATACCTTTTCCAAACAGAGAAAATGAGTGTGTCTTCATTAGAAAAGTTTAGAAGGCTTTTTTACTGTCACAAGCCAAGTGTGCCGGACTGCATGGAGTTTTGGGAACTGATCACATTGAGAATTGGGTGCACTCTGAGGGGTAGCCTGGAGTTAGACCCTTCTCCTGTCTTCAGTGGTCAGGGTTTTTGGGGGGGAGAACATGCAAACTTCTCACCTCAGCCTGGTGCCTGTCCTGCATTAGCACAGTGCTGAGCACATCAGAGCCTGGGCCCTCTGAGCTGTTTGGGTACAGCAGCAACTTCATGTCACAGCACATCATGTTCTCCCCAAGCTTCATCAAAGCCCCTCTGGTCCCCCACCTCCCAAAACAAACACCCACCTCTGCCACGGTGAGGGGCTTTGCTGGGGGGAGAGCTGGTGTGGAGACACACTGGCTCCAGGCTGTTTGCTTTTCGTGGAGCAGTTCAAAGGGCCCCATGGATCTGGCTCTGGCAGGAGTGTGCCTTTTGAAAAATCAACAGGGAAAATGTCAGACATCTATCCTTCAGCTTGGCAAGAGGGGAGGTGGAGCAGCCCTTGCTTCTCACCTTGGCAGCATCGGCCGTGTTATTTTTGTTAACAGAAAGAATTCCAGCCAAGCATCTTACTAGTGCCAATTCTCTGTGTTTTTTAAGGAATGCCAGCAACAGTGGTCAGACCATGGAATTAGGGCTGACTTGCTCATGGTGGGGCCTTGCCAGAGGGCAGGCAGCCCTTACTGCACCAGGCTGTGTGTGTCCATGCCAGGTCTCATTCAGCCTGATGCTTTTTAGCTTGCATTTATGATGGATAAAAACCTTCGAGTGTTGTGAATGTTCCGAAGTTCTAAAAAGGGGTGTACCTGGAGTTTTTTGTCGTGCAAAATCTTGGGTTTCCTTTCAGAGTGTATATTTCCATAGATGTTAGGAGCATTTACATGAGAAGGAGGTTGTCTCTGTAATAAGTAGAAAGCCTCCTGATTGTGTAAAAAAACCCTCAAACAACTCAACCCAACAACAAACAAAGCAGTCAGACAAAACTCCAACAATTTCTTTAATCATTCCTTTAATGCCTACAGTGTCCCAACTCCGAAGATCTGCTGAACTTCGTTCTGGCTGGAAATAGCTTTGATATGATAAAATATACTGGTCCTGTTTGAAATTGATGCCAAACCTTGGAACTCTGTGTTATACCCAGTAGTAAGAGAAGGGAGCAGTGTAAGGGAAGAGCTGCAGGAGGGGTGGGAGTTGTGAAGTGTGACTGTGTCAGAAATCTGAGCGCTGTGCGTGCGTGTCTTCAGCTAAAATTAACCACCCAAGCTTCACATGCCAGCATATATATAATCATTTAACTGTGGACCCCTTGAGAAGGAAGAGCAAGCTGGACTCAAGCAGAATATATTATTAAATATGCCAATAAGTAGTATGACCTTCCAGGTCCCTGTTCGTGGGAGAAGTAAATTTTCCTGTGACCATTATAAAACAGTAAGCAGCTCTTGGCTCCTCGATCATGGCAGTGGTGCTGTTGAAGACTACCTTACTTCAGCCTTAGAAGTGTTGTTTTGTGGTTTTTTTTTCCTTTCTTCTGCAGCTTTTTAGGATTTTCTGTGGTTTCTCTTTGGAGTAGATGTGTATCACCTTTCCAGATAAGGCCTTTTCTGTCGCTGTTTGTGGGTGGTATAGATGTGAACGGGTGTATTTTGTGTATGAGAACTGTGATATTGGAAAATAACCTTTTAGAAAAACACTGGAAAGAAATAGTGCTTTGTTGCTTCTGTTCTCTGAGGTGGATTATACTTTGTTGGTGTGAGATCAGTTCAGGTGTTTCGCTGCAGCCAGATGTGACTTGGGATGCGTTTTGCCGATCAGCTCAGCAAACTCAACTCCATTTCACTTCGGGATACGCAGAGGTGCAGGTGTGGGGACAATCTCATTTATTCAGGACTTCGTGGGGTTTCTTTGCAAGGGGAAATGAGAGGGCAGCCACCTGCTTGGCGTGGTGTGTGTGTGGCTCCAGCTTGACAGGGATTTGTATATGGCAAACGTGGATAATGGGGAGCATTGAGAGCGGCAGCCTGCGGGATGCCAGCGCAATCACTGTCCTTGCTTCACCTTCCAGGCTGCTCCAGGGGAAAATGCTGCTCTGGTGGAAATAGCCAGCCCTCTGTGTGGGGCAGCACCTGTCAGTAACAGGGCTCAGAAACTCCACCACTGGGGGGATAAAAAGGACTTCTCTCTTTGCTCCTCTTTTATATTAAATGTAGTAAAATATTCAGTAGGAAAGATGCCAGCTGGGCAATTGAAAGCATGATGCTTGCTTAGTATCCACCAAAGATTTGCTCTGAAGTGTGGACAGTCCAAGGCTCTATTCCTGGAAAGGTCGAAAGCCTCCTAAAATTGACACATATGCTTGGCTCTGTGTGCTGTGAGTCAGCCCATTGCTTTGAATAGCAGTCATATGCATGAGAAAAGCCCTCCTCTGTTGGGAATAAGGCTTTAAAGAGAGAGAAATAAGTAGTCCCAGTGGTGTTTAAATTACCCATTTCTCTATTAACTTCCAAAGGCTAATTCATGTACACAAGTGTCCAGTAAAGTGTAATATTCAGAAGAATATCCCCCACTAACTGGGTAATAATTCAAAGCAGTTGCAGCAAACACTTGCACATCTCAGTAGAATAATAATTCAGTTGAGTTGCCTTAAGAAATGAAAAAAAAAAAAAAAAAAAAAAAAAAAAAGGCAGTTACCTCTTTTTCCTCAGAAATGTGGGAACCAAGTGGGAATTGCAGGTGGTTATAGCTCAATTCTCAATAGTTGATGATAACTCAAAAATTCAGGTAACTAAGAGTACTGGCATCATATTAGATGCTAATTAGTAAGTGTATGTGCATATGTGCATGACATCTGTTTTTAGGGGATTGCAAATCATAAAACCAGGGAGTGGTTTTGAGTTGGAAGGGACCTTAAAGATTATCTCATTCCAACCTCCTGCTATGGCAGGGACACCTTCCACTTGACCAGGTTGTTGAAAGCCCCATCCAACCTGGCCTGTTCTCCATACAGTGACATTCTAGGAAGGTAATTTTGCTGTCTCAGCTGCGGGCTGGAAGGAATCCACCTGCAATTCAGCCCATCTCTGCCTCAGACTTGGAGCTTCTGGTGGTTTCCTCCCTTTGTGAGCTGGCTTTGGTGCCAGGTGCTTGGCAGGATTGGGTCAGCAAAGCTGCAGCCCTCCATCCTGGTTTTCCAGATGTTTCCAGTGTCTTGGAGCAGAGAGAAGTGATTCACTGCTATCCTTTCCTTCTGAACTGGGGGTCACTGGGGGCTCAAAGGCACCCCTAAGGATGGGCTGTGTTTGCTTTGAGCCCTGCTGTCCTCCTCAGCCGTGTCCTGAAAGAAAAGGAGCAGACAGAACTCTTTGCTCAAAGCCCACCTTTAATTATCCCACTTTTAAATTTAAATAGCCATGGGGTCACATGTTATCCATCTCGTGTCCTGCTTTTTATAAGCTTTTGTTTTGCTTTGTTTTGTTTTGTTTTACAAAAACTTATATTGGGGGAAAAAGCATAAAGCAGTCTTTTTGGGTAGCAGTGCAAACTTTCATTATTCTGGAAAAGTCAGCACTACCTTTTTAGTGGGACTTGTGTCTTGGTATGGATGTACAGCTAGAGACTTCTACAGGATTTAAGAAGCATGTAGGGGCAGCAAAGGTCACAAATTGTAAGAAATCTCTGGAAAAAAAGGTCTGTGACAAATGCAGTTAGACTTGATTTTATTTATTTGGGTTTTTTTAATACATGCTTCCTTGTTGTCCTTTTGCCAGTAACTCAGCAAAATATTGTCAGGATCATAAATATCTATGCGCTTTGAAAATAGCCATTATCCTTCCTGTGATCCCTTGGAGCCAGAGATGCTCCAGAAGGGTGGGTTTTTCTGCTGAACCTTTTGGCTTAGCTGTTTAGCTCTGGGCTTTGCAGTGTGGTACCTGGTAATGAGATCATTGTGTTGGACTGTAGCATGGATCAGCATGAGACTGCAATTAGTGTTACCAGTCAAAAATTGGGATTTCATGACTCCACGTGTGCAAGCCCCATGACAGTGAGTATCTCACAGGCTTTTCCAAAGCCCATGGTGTTGTGAGGACTGCAGGCATTCCCCTTCAGATCATCTCAGCGTGTTGTGGCTATTTTTAGGGTGTTGGGCTGGTTTTTGTTTTCCCTGTGAACTTGAGGAGGCACAGTGTGGTTTGGTCAGCAGCAGCACAGGCACTGCATTGTGGTGGCTGCTCTGGAAAGGGAGCCCATTGATGTGACTAACCCTGCTATTCAATCATGAAAAAAGCCTTGCTCTGCTCTAATTATGCCAAATGATGTCAAAAAGATATTCTTCAGCTGTTACCAAATTTGTGAGAGCCTGATTCATGATAATTATTGGGAGAAAACAATCAGAGGCTGATTAGTTCTGAACTGGCATGGCAAGGGAAGGAAAGAAAGATTTGACAATTTACTTGGGTGTTGATTATAATTAGATTTTTGTGTGTGTGTGTGTGGAAGTGAGTAACAAGGAAGAGATTCAGGCATATTTTCTACTTGCAGGGAGGAGAGGCATTCTTTTCAAGCAGTTTTATGTGAGTCCTTTCCTTTCCATGAGTGTATGTCAGAATACTGACTCAGAGGCAAAAACATCAAAAGTTTCCATTTAAAGGAGACCCTGGAGTATATGATAATATCTGACACTTAACCTAATTGAACCCCCTTGGACGTACTGAGTCTCTAAAGGGTCTCTTCCTGGGTTCATTGCTCCCATGACTTCATCCATGCTTTGTAGCCTGGTTTTGCTGGTCAGTTCTCCTCCCCAGCCTTGGGGGTGGCTGTGTGGGCTTGAACAACCAACCAGTTCTGCAAAAGGCACCTTTTGTCCTGGTTTCAGTGTTCAGGAGCAGGCTCAGGTGTGCTGGATGTGCTCTCTCAGCACAGCCACAAGTGTTGCAGGAGGCTTGGAGTGCCAGGGAATTTCAGGGGTCTCCTGGCTGGAGAGCAACATTCCTCTCTCTGAAATGTGCTTTAAAGAAGCAGGTGTGAGCCTAAGAGAAGGGCAGAATGAGAGAAACTGCATTAAATTTCAAAATTCTTCTGTTTTAATGGTGGAAGACAGTGTTGAGGCCTTTTTCTTTACAGTCAGATTTTAAAATCTTTAGAATTTGGATTTTTTTTTCCCAAACCTCGCTTTTTATTCACTAGATTTTAGTGTTTTAGCTATGACTCATAATGTTCTGAATATTTCCAAAATTGATACTTAACTGCAATGCTCTTAGTTCAAATCTGGTGGATCAAAGGAGGAGAGAAAAAGAGAGAAGAAAAAAAGCCTTTTGCATACGTTTTTAATTTGTTCTCAGATAATTGGATTCCTGAGATCATACACTGCAGAGAGAGGGAAAAAAAAAAAAAAAAAAGGGAAAAAAAAAAAAAAAAAAAGGTACCAAACAGCTGAGTTCACCTTTAACAAAAGCTGGGACTTAGACCCAAGTTAAACATTAACCTGACTTGGACACAAAGACCTGCTTCTGGTGATAATGCCCAAATCACCATGTTCACTTGATTTTTGTAACTAAAGGAAGGAAGCTGGCTCTAGTGATTTTCATACTGTGTGAAATCACTGAAAAGTTTTAAAAGCCCATACTGGTGTGTATAAGAAGGCAATATCTCTTGGCTTGTGGTGGGTTGAATATTTCATATCACAAGATCTTTATGTTTTCAAACAGACAATTGTTCAGGTCGTTTTCGCATGGATATTCAAACATGTGACTTCATGCCCATTTTCTGAAAGTATCTGAGGAGCACTCATCATTGATGTGCAGAGATAGGAAAATGGAAAGTTTCTCAGCAGTGTTTTCTTACTTTTATTATTGTTTCCCCCGATTATTTGCCTGGTTTTGAACATTTGAAAACACTGTGTGCTTTGAAACGTATTTCATGTGTCTAGAAATAGCAGCCATTGTGCAATTACGTATTTTTTTTTTCCACTTGTTTGTATGGAAGTGGGAAAGAAACATTGGAAATCTATTTGTGTAGTATATTACAAAGACTTGCAGCAAACAGGTTTTGAAAACATCCTGGAAATTTTCAATGCTTAGCTTAATATATGCCATAAAAATCAGTGGTGAGCATGAGGAGCTACTGCAGTAAGCCTGGGTAATGCTGTATCTCTGAGAATGCTTCAGAGCTTGTAAATATATAGCCCAGGCAGATAAAAAAAAAAAAAAAATTGCATATTATGCATATTGCAAAAGACTGTTGCGTGATAACATTTTTAAGAGACGTGCAGGTTTATTATATCTGTATTTTCCTGTGAAATGCTTTCCTAATCAAGCAGTGGAATGAAATAGTATTCCACACTCTTAAATACCCCAGGAACAAATATTTTTCCTCCACACTGGTGTGCATTTCATAATAAGCATAAAAGCTCTGCTTGTAGCAGGCTGACTTCAGCATCCAAAGTGAATAATACAAGAATAATTTGCCATCAGAGGGAATTTCTCTGTGTGTCATCACAGGCAGTGAGTCAGGCAGCAGGTATTTGGGGTTTTTCAGGTTGTCCCCTTTACCACGAGGATTTAAGGCAGTTCAGGGATTTCTTTGATGCAGTTCCAGGGTATGAATGTAAGATCTGGTGTTTGCGGGTCCAACAGGAATTAGGGCAGTAGGAATCAGGTACAGGATAACATTTGGCAGTGCCAGCCATGCATTCTCACGCTGTTGTTTGACTTAAAAATCAATCCTAACTGGCTCTCAAGGTCTTGCTGTTGCTGTGATTTCAGGCTCTGCTGGGAGGGGTCTGCTCCTGTTTTAGGTCTAGGGCTGATCCAAGGATTTGTCTGGCTGCATGATGATCTGCATTATGGAAATGATCCAGGATGGAACCCTTCAAAGTATATTCTTAAATTTTCTGGAACTGCTTCGGTGATAAACTAGGACATCAGTGCAGCCCTCCCATTAAAGGAAACGTGGTTATTGTGTTTGATAAGTTCCTTGTCAGCTGCATTGCACGGATGGTGTGTGGCAGGGTGGACCCTTGCACTTGCAGAGTAAATGGTTTACAACCTGTTACCTCGTGTGTCTTCACTCCAAGATAAGAAAGCTAAAACCATGTGGCAGAAAAGTAGGTTAAGTCAGTCCCAGTTCCTTGAAGTCGTTGAATCTTTTAAAATGTTTTCCTGTTATGGAAAATGTTTTCTTGTAAAAGGAGCCAAGGGACACAATGTGTGGTTTGTGCAGCGTGGTTTTTTTACGCCTTCTCTTTTTTTGGTCAGCTGGGGAAATCGCTCACGTGTACTCAGCCTTATTTCATTGAGATGTTTTCCAGCTCTGGGTTTGTTTTTTTCACGAAGGTGTTCCAGTGTGTTTTTCTGTATGACGCTGTTGGCATAGGAAAGGCACATCCTGCTGCTCTGAAGGGGAAGGTAAAGGATGGATGGTGGAAAATAGGGGCATATCTTTCAGATATTAAGTGATTTGTTCATGGCTGCTTACCAGTTGTATTTTACAGGTTTAAAAAAAATACATATAAAACCTTTATAACAAAACCAGCTCTAGTCAAAACCTCTGCTCTTCATTTTATCATATTGACATTGAATCAGCAAGTGCAAGAGGGGTGTGAAATTACAATCCTTGTATCACATCCAGGTTCCTCTGTTTTGTGACAAATATTGTCCCCCTTGACTTGGCAGCTGGCTTTTGATTGCTGTGAGGGAGGACATCACCACCACACTGGAAATTCAAGGCTTGAGATGCTTCTGAAATCAGTAGCTGTGGGTCAGTAATTTGGAGGATCTGCACTGCTCAGCCCTGGGATAAGAAGGGTATGGAGCTGCTGGAGTGCAAAGAAGGTTCCTGAATGTTGCATTTTATCTTCTTTTTGCCAGATTTGGGATTAAAGGCTTGAGATGGTGTTTCTTGTTCAGACTCAGATGTTTATTAATTCTTACCTACATTACAGTCTCACAAACCATGAGTTCTACAGCACTCCTAGCTAACAAACTAAAAATGGCCCCTATCTCTCTCTCTACAAGGCCTTTTAAGCACAAACTGTCCAATTAAGAAATGACACCTCGATTATTTTTACTTTTAACCCAATAACCAACCACCTATGGCCTGCAATGTGGACTTTTCTATCCAATTACAAAACACCACCCAGACCCATGAAGAAGAAGGTGAAAAAGAAGGACAGGCCTCCACCCTAAAACCTCCATCTCCCTTTATATATATAGTACTATAGTCTAAACCCTTAAACTCTTAATTTTCCACCCTCTGATATTACACACTTCTATTCACACTACACACCCAGTTCTGTCATTCAATTTTGGAAGTCTTCTCCATGGCCTCAGGTGAAATGCAGTGTTTTCTTGGGGGTCGGTGCCTGTCAGCACAGAAAGTCTGAAATTCCCAGTGCCCAGTGTTCCAACGCCTGCAGATGATCAGAGGGCTGCAGCACCTCTCCTAAAGCTGGAGTTGCTCAGCCCTGGAGAGCTGCCCCTCTCCTCGTGCCCTTTGCTTTCCATCTGTCAGTGGCTGTGAAGGAAAACAGAATTTCCTGGGTTTTTGGTGACTGAATCCCATTGTTCCCAGTGACTGACACCCTGGTGTTGAGGTGTTTGTCATCCTCACTGGGGTTTGTAGGGTCTGTGAGGGTTGGGATGGCTCATGCTCCAGGATGCACATTGAATTTACATCTGCGTACTGATGGACTGGATTGGGATGAACGTGTTTCCAGTGTTCTAGACACTCTGCAGAGTAAGGGTGAACATTAATATTTAGATATTTTAAAGGTAAAATCCTGATGTTTAATTGTTTTTACCCTGTTTCTTTGGGGAACATATTAGGTAATTGTACAAAATCTTAATTTGGAATATTGTCCTATGTATTGTCCTGTATATATGTCCTACTGTTATTTAACTCATAAGCAGAAATTCCTAATGAGGCAATTTAGCTTCTTTCTGATAATTCAGCATGAAAAGTTTTTATAAGTTTTCTGGCAATCTTGATTAAGTTGTGCTGGCATGCGATGAGCAGTGCCATTATGCAAACTTAATGCAAATTAAAGAGAGATTTTGGTTGCTTGGTGTGCTTTGCTTTCAGGTAACACATTTTGAAATAAATTCCGACAGCTGAAAGTTTGCATAACAGATCAAAAGCGCTTTAATAGGCCTGTTTAACCTGTGAGATGGAATTTATTAGAATTGATGGATATTTAGGACCTTTGAAGGTTTCTTTGGTAATACAATAAAGGAGTTTCCTCACGATGGAACTGCTGTATGTCTCATATCCACCAGAAGCATTTTTGGGAAAAGAACCTTTAAAACTTTCTCAATAACAGTTATGAAGAAAAATTGTCAAAGGGAAAATGCAAAAGAAAAAAATACTTGAAATTGAAATCTCTTCTGTGCACTCACTGCTGCTGTAGAATATTCCACTGACCTCCTGATGGTTCTTTCAAGCTGTAACATGTTCAGGAGCTCACTGTCATCTGCCCTGAGCTTGGATGTCAGGTTGCTGAATAGAAAAATCCATACTACAGTAAGCTGAACACTTGATCTGCACAAGGCCTTGAATTCTAATGCTGTTGACTTGTTTTGAAGAGGGAAAAAAAAAAAAAAAAAAGGCAGTGATCTGAAATCAGCCTTTTGGATACTGGGAGAAGCAAAGAATTCTCATTTTTCAGGCTGTGCTATGAGTAACAGTTTATTTTTGTTTGTCTGTCTCCTAACAGATTTATACGGATTGGGCTAATCACTATCTAGCAAAATCTGGTCACAAGAGATTGATAAAGGACCTGCAGCAAGATGTGACTGATGGAGTCCTGCTAGCTGAAATAATCCAAGTTGTAGGTGAGTGATTTTCTGTGTTTGTGCCAAGTATCCACCAGCTTGCTCAGATAATCCCTGTTTTTATCTTCTACACCAACACGGAGTGCGTGGGGGGGAATCCATCAAACTGCCTGGAATTATGTAGATCATTTTCCTTCAGAGGCTTTGCTAATTAATTTGAAAAAGCCTTGTCTTATAGTGGAAAAATATTGGATGTTGCTGATAAGATCTCCTGACACAGCAGTATTACTCCACATGGCTGAATTTTAAAAAAAACCCAACTCATGAGATTTTTTTTTTCTGCTATAATGCTGCTAGCCCTCACTATTTCTAATCTCTGTTGGGTACTGGTCTGAATATAATTCACAGTGATACTGCCTCCTGTTTTGAACCTCCTGCCTCCAGTTGGATTGGGGAGATCCATATATACAGCTTCTCCAAAGGAGAAGGGATGTTAATTTTTGTGTGGCAGAAAACCAAATCTTTCATAACGAGTTTTCGGATGAGGAGAATCACCTACCATCAGGACAAATCTCAAGTGCAGGCTCGGTTATTTTATCCAAAGCCTTTAGTTCCCTTAAATTAGTGCCCTAATGCTCATAGATAATGAAAGTTCTGAACAATTTTCTCCGTGTAGAGCTGCATATTGTCCCTCTTCCCTTGGGCCTGGATCCTTCATTAGTTCCTTCAGAGGCTCATCCATCTGGTGCTGGGGATGCCACAAAACACATGCATGGGCCGATGGAGATGGATGGGATGGCAAAGCCTGCTGATGGGAATTAGGACAACCATTGTTGGGAGCAAAGTGACAGATTTGAGATGCAAATTAAGAAGGCAGCAGTGAGGGGACATCAGAGCATGCAGATTTATTATGTTGTGTTTGAGATGCTCTAAGGGAGCTAGTTCTGAGTTGAAGGTAGGGATCTGCAAGCCCTGTTCTGGGCTGACACTGTGAAGAATCTTCCAGTGATTCTACTGAGATATGTTAAAAATGATTTTGTCTCTCTGCTGTAGAGCAACGTTAAATCTCAGTAGCATTGTAGCCCTGTGGCGCAGGTTACAGAGGTGTAAAAACAGGCCATGAATTTGTTGATTGTGTGTTGACAGGTATTCACTATGAACAATGCTGCTTCCTATATCCATTTCCTTTAAAAGGAAAGGTTTTTGGAAACCCAGGAGCAGTTAGGAGCTGATTCCTTTCATGTCTATCTAGCCAGCCTGCCTTAACACAGTTGTAGGAAACTCCTGCAGGAGGAAGCATGTGCAAGAATTCCACCATCGAAATGTGGACTTGGTTCCTTCCAACAAATATTTAAATGTAGCTCTTTGAGTACTGATTTGTGAAAACTATTAGGAAATTCAAATTATTCCTTCTAAAATATGTAACCTATTATTGCTTAGATCACCTTTGCAGGTTGGGTTTGGTGTTGGTTTTTGTTTTGTTTTATTTTTGGTTGTTTTTGTAGCTGCCTTTTGGCTAATATTTAAGATAAGGTCTGCAAGGTTTCAAAAGTTGAAGTATGTGGGGAAGGATGTCTTTTATAAAGAGCCTTTTTCATGTGAAAGGAAGGTCTTATTTAAACATTCTGAGTTTAATCCTCCAAATAAGTAGTGAAGAAAAGCAAATTGTATCTGCTGTGTATGGCTTTAGGCAGCTGCATCTCATTGTCACAAAGATGAGGAGGGCTTTCACACCTAGGAGCAGCTTTATCTGCAGCCTGCAAAATCCAAGCTTTTTTCCTAACTGCATACTAAGAAATCTTTGATACACAGTGCAGGAGAGGGGGTTTTTATGTTATGGTGTGCTATGTGTGAAAGCAGCTGTTTGCAAGTCAATTAAAATGTGCTCACATCATTGTGGTTCATGTCAGTTCAAAATTTATGAGCCTGTAAAAGAATGTGTAAGTGCTATATGCCCTTATTAATGCCATATAAACATAGAAGCTGTGTTTAAATCCATGAATGCAGATACACTGGGTGTGACCTGAGTTCTTGGAGGTGTCTCTGTACACGTGTCCCAACAAGAGACAAGTTCATTAGTGCTCTTTCCAGTGACTATGAATGGTGCTGATTTATAGGAATACAGCTTTTATTTATTATTATTTATTATTATTTATTACTATTTAGATTTACAGGTATACAGCTATTAATTTTTAAATATGTTAAAAATGTAGTTGATGGAGATATTGCATGGTACTAAAGCTAGACATGGTAAATATTATGAGATGGGTGCACAGGACTTGGAAAGAGAGATTTAATGAATTCATCTTTGTTTCTGTATGACCAAAGTTGAGATGGCTTTCCTGGAAGCAGGGTCTGCTCTTCATGGGTAGGGGCTGATGGACACTGTGGGTTTAGCTGCAGTCTCTTTCAGATGAGCATCAATTTCTCTGTGCATTGCTGTGGGATAAAGGTGTGCTGTGACATGGATGTGTAAAATGGGACATATCAGGCAAGAGTGAGGTTGTGTCACTGCTTTGTTTCTCAAGGCTGTGAATCCTACTGGAATACCCTGCTGGATCCTCCTAACTGAGGGAAACCACGAAGTGGGATGGAGTTCTGACTGGTGTTCTGAAAAGAACTGCCAGAAAATACAGCTTTTAATGCATGAATCAAATGGGATGGGAGCACCTGCCTCTATTACAGTGAAAAAATCTGTGGGAAACTGGACTTTGGTTGTCACTGGTTCTTCAGACTCAGACACAAAGTCATTCCAGCATCCAAGGCTGAAAGGTGAAACTGAGCAAACTCTAAGGCAAACATTATCCACCTCAGGGATTTCATTGTTTCACCTCTGACCTTAAAGGTGGAAATAGATAATGAAAGTTCTGAACAAATTTCTCCTTAATCTTCTGCAGGTAGCGCATAAGCTGTGGTCAGGAATCTTTAAAAGTTGCTTCACGATTTGTGCTTTAAAAAAGAAAAAACCAAAATTCGTAGAGTTATTGATCATCAATGTCCCGTGTGGATTTAAAACCTGTGTTCACTCTCCAAGCAGACCAGCTGCCATGCTAAGGTCTCTGTATGTGGAGTGCTCACTTTTCCACCCAGCAGTGATTCAGCTTCCAGAGCTCCATCTTGCTCGTGGTTTAGAGGAATTCCATGTCACAAGAGGCTGTCAGAGCAGTTGGCTTCTGCCCCAGCTGTCTCTGGAGGCACGACCCAGTAGAGAACTCCACCTGCTTTTTTTTTTTTTTTCTTTTTTGTGCCTCTCAGCGTTTCACACATTCACTTGGACTGGACAGCTACAATCCAAAACTCCTTTACTGAGCTGGCAGCAGGTGCTCAAGAAATCATTGGAATAAATAAATGCCCTTGCTTTAGGTTTTTTTTTGCCTTATTGCCTCTTCTTTCTTCGCTTTTCAGCAAATGAAAAGATTGAAGACATCAATGGCTGCCCAAAAAATAGATCTCAAATGGTAAGTGGTAAAGTGGTCTGTTGTTTGTGTGTGCATGGCTGAGTGACAGGGTGGGATTTCAATGTATGAGGCTTTTAATAATAATTTTAAATTAATTTAATTTTTTACCGTAGTGAACTATAAGTGTAATCTTCAGAACATTAATATTACAGTTCTTGCCCCATTGTATTCCACAGTAGTTGAATCAGGCCTTAAAATTTATCACATATTTACAATTGAGTTTATTCTTACATTGCTACTTTATATTTCTGAAATATCACAAAATTAGACAGAAATATATAGAAATAAAGAATTAGATATTTGAAAGTATGATTAAAAGTTCCTTTATCTTTTAAAATGAACCAAACTATATGAGCAATATGAATGAAATGAAAAAGATTCATGAGGTTCAAGATGCAGTTTTTTGGCAGGTAAGCAGTTGGTTTGTATCTTGTTTGTATTTAATATTCAGACCTGGAAAACCAAAAATCATTCCAGGAAAATTAAAAGCATATAATACCTCAAGAGTATATTTACTGTCAGTATTGTTGAAGCTAAGGGTATAGCAGAATTTTATTAAGAATACAAATAATAAAAAACCTGGTTTTAAAATACATTTAACTGAAGAGCACTTAAAATTTATGGTACTTCAAAAAAGGCTACTTCTTTCTGTATCTTGAGAAAAAGTCGTTTTACAGCATAAATTCTAATATCTTCCTTTGGCATTGCAAATGCTTGCTTTGGCACACTTGGATATCCATCCTCTGTGTGAAGCTATATTAATGTTTTTTATTTTTACGAGTGTTCCTGACTGCCTCTACCTTCATGACTTCAACATGAGCACAGCCACTCATGTAGTAAAGTGAAATAAAGATTTAAGGAGAGCTTGACATCATAAGTCAAAACCCACACTCTGTTCTGCTCTCCTCCTTTGGCTTTTTGTTGTTTCTTGGAAGTTATCAATCTTGTTGAAACCACGGAGCAAGCTCTCTGTAAAAAGCAAGCCATCAGAAAGATTTATCATTGCTCCTTCTTGCTGCTTTGAAGAGGGTGGTTGCTGTCCTTGCTGTGGCCACAGCAGCTGTCTGGAGTATAAATAATGAGGAAATTTTGACAATTACTATAATTTAATGTCCCACAAGTGCGCTGTAAGAACTGAATTTCATTCAGGACTGGAGTCTGTAACCAGCTCCAGGATGTTGCAGCTAAAAAAAGTCACTTCAAGTCATTATTCTCAATGAAGAGAAAGGGTTGCTGTCTTGGATAGTGGGATGGATGGAGTGGGTTGCTTCTGGAAGCAGATCAGGTTATAACCAGTGGCACGCAGGGGCCACGTGCTGGGTCAGGAATGCTGGACAGGGCTGGAAGGGCACATTTGGGCTGTGTTGCCTCCTCTGATGTTACTCCACTTGCTCGTTCAGGAGGGTGCTGTGGGGGGGACTGTCCTCCCCTGCACTTGTTAGACCTGCAGTCACAGCTGGGCATCCCCAGCAGTTTTCATTCTGTGAGGAAAAGGAGAATCCTGCCTAGGGCTTGCTTTTATCAGGTGCACGTGCTTACAGAGCTTTTTGTCATCTGGCTATAAAAATACTATGGTTGCCCAGGGAAACTGTGGCTGCCCCATCCCTGGAAGAGTTCAGGGCCAGGTTGGAGGGGACTTGGAGCAAATCTGGGACAAATTCTTGGAAAAAATCTTGGAACAAAACTACATGATCTTTAGGGATCCTTCCAACCCAAATCATTCCATGGTTCTTCTAAGGCAGAACACAGGGATCTTCACAGGGTTGGTGTTGGTGCAGTAGTTACTTGCAGTGTTTGAGGAGATGTTGGAACCCTGGAAGCTGAGGATTTCAGACTTTCTGTGCTGACAGGCACTGACCCTCAAGCAAGCCCCACATTTGACCTGAGGCCATGGAGGAGGCTTCCAAAACTGAGTGATAGAACTGGGATTGTGGTTGTGTGGTTTGAATAGAATTGTGTGATATAGAAAGGGTGCAAAACTTAGAGTTGAGGAGTTTAGTGTATAGCAATATATATACAACAATATGGAGGATTTAGGGCATAGGTTAAGTTCTTCTTCTTTTACCTTCTTCCTCATGAGTCTGGATGGTATTTTGTAATTGGGTGAAAAGGTCCTCATTGTGGACCACGGGTGGTTGGTTATTAGATTAAAAGTAAAAATAATTTAGGTGTCATCTTATTATTGGAGAATTTATGCTTAAAAGACCTTGTAAAGAGTTAGAGACAGAGCCTTGTTCTACCTTGTTAGTTGGAACTCACAACATGTGAGACTGTGCTATAGATAAGAATTAATAAACATCTGAGTCCAAGCAGGAAAACTGTGTCTCCAAAGTATTAATCCTGGCTCTAACAGAAGAAAAGAGAATAAAATACCAACAGTGAGACAACCCTTTGGGAGGTCCAGGACGAATGTGTTACAGTGCTTGTTTTAGGTCTTCATCCTTAGCATTTGAGTGTATTCTATTAATACAGCTTACAGGGTCCTGCAGAGTGTGGGGACTGGTGTTTGTGTCTGGTAACCCTGGCTCAGAGAGGTGGCAGGGGCAGGCAATCCTGATGCTTAGGTAAAGTCCAGTGTGTTTTCAAATGAATCTTTCAGTTAAAAGTGTCCATATCTATGTTAGAGTGCTTGAAAGGCAAGCAGCACAGATGAGGAGATCCGAGGGGGTTAAAAAACAAAAAAAAAACACCCCATCAATAAATGGAGATTTAACTTTGCTCATTGTGTAGAAGTACAGCAGATCTCGGAGTTAAGGAAGCCTTTTTCCACCTTCTTTTCCCTTTGTAGAGCCCCAGTGCCTTGAGCAGACACATGTGAGCTGAGCTGTGAAGACTCAGCTCACTCCCAGCCAGGTGTATCAGCTTAGAAAGCTGGACCAAATCTGTGTCTTCCCAAATCCATTCACGTGGGGAAGAGAAGTGTCCTCACTTCCACGTGGCACAGTCCCAAGCTGGTGATGCCAAACCTGAGGTAGCTCTCTGCAAAGCCACATCCAGCCTCTCTGCCTTATTGCCAGTGTTGGAGAGCATCAGGCAAATTGGCCTGAACTGAGCATTAGAGACAGCTTGGGTCTGTCAGGCTCCAAGCCAGTGCTAATAAGCCTTGTCAAGTGAAGTTTAGTACTGCAGAACCATGTGGGACCTTCCTTGCTTATCAGCCTTGTCCCAGTGCCAAAAATGACATGACAAGGACCCCACTGGCTCGGTGAAAAATCACTTAGGTGAGAACCTGTCCTCCCATCATCATCCTGTCTGGGTCATTCTGCTGAGGGGAGGATCCCTGTCTTCCTTTGCTCTGGATAAGAGCTGGCTGGCTTTTATATAATCTATTACAGACTATTCTATAGCTTGTCTTCTGCATAAAATCTGTTTTGGAGGGGTTTTTTTCCCCCCCTAAACCTCTGTATTTTTGTACTGTAGATATTTGTCTAAACAACAGCCTGTAATTCTGGTGATTAGTTCCAGCTGGATGCAGAAAATACTGTGGATAAGAGAGGATGTACTTGTATGGAGCACAGGCTCTAGGACCAAGAATATTTGGAGAGCATCGCAGCATTTGGATTTTTAAAAAAAAAAAACACCAGAAAATGTTGGCATAGTTCTTGATAACTGGGTGAAGGACAAAAAATCAAGGCCAGTTTCCTCTCCTACACACTTCTGAAAAGAAGAATTAGGTAGATAAACCTGCTAATATTGTTTGTTTATAGAAAAACAGGGATATTTTCCCTGTTTTTTTCTTATTTGCTTCTTGTTTAGGACGTGATTTTAGAATTTAAGCTGTCGCATCTTGCAGATTATGGGAGGTTAGTACCTGCCCTCCTAGGTACTGTAGATTATTCTTATTGATGTGGGTGCCTTTGCAACTGCTGGATGTTACCTCTTGTAAAAGGGCTCATTCCACTTACATTTGTAAAATGATAAACAAAACCCAAAGTATGTGTGTTGTCTGGGCTACATTATATATGTATGAAAATAGCAAAGCTGAAACGTGCTGAAAAGAAGAGGGTTGGGGAACCTGTGGGTGGATACAGCAGATTTTCATCTTCCCATATCTGGGGAAGTTGTGGGACAGCCAGGACAGGAATTTGGAGCAACAGATAGGCTTAACAAACACCACAGCACCTCCTATAAATAGGCCAGGAAATTACTTTGGGTCGCCTGTGGGTTGGTGCTCAGGCTTTAATATTTTTCAGGATCACTTTGTGTCTATAAGTATCTGTTCTCAAATAGCAAAAGGGAGGTATTTGGGGGTTTTTTTACATTTGCTGAGAGGAAGTTTTTAAGAGTCATCTCTTTCTGATGCAGATACCAAGCTGGGGTGGTAAACTAATATCACTCATTCTTCCTGCTGCTGTTTGTCCTGCAAACAAAGGATGTTGTATTGACTGCAGTGAGGGTCAGAGCCAGCATTTCTTCCCAAGAGCTGTATGGAAGTTGGGATGAAGGCCATGTTTTCAGTACAACAACTTAATTTTCAAGGAAACCTTACTTCCAGTGATGGGAATTTGGCTATTATTTTACTATTTGACTGGTTTCTTGTGGTCTGATAATGAGCTGTTTTGTAATGTGTATGATACCTAAGGAACAGTTTGTATGGAACTTTTCCAACATGGTGAGGACCTTGGTTTTGACTTGAACAGCACTGAGAATGTTAATTCAGCTGTTGGAGAAAGGTATCCAGTCCCCTCCCCAGCATGATCCTTGTGAGCTGCACGAATTTATTCTTTTTTTATTGTCGAAAGAGCATTAGATGTTGAAACCTCCTTTGCTAATTTGTGTGTTATCCATATTTCTGTGTTCTTTTTCTCAAGAGCACTTCGGTGAACTGATGTAAAAGATGTGAGTGCTGCCCATACTTACAGGAGATAGCTGGGCTCACACATTCATGGCTTGGTTGGAAGGAATAACATGAGCTGAAACCATCTGCACGACCCCAGCAGCTCTCTGTGTGTGTGTAATACCCACTAAGGGAGGGAGCTGCTGTGTTATGTACAAATAGCTAAAAATAGCTGCAGTATTAAAAAAAATAATAATTCTTAGTTGCTCGTTTTCTCATGGAAAATAATTCTGTCTCTGCTCTTTGGGAGCGGGCACCCACTTTAACCTGCTCCTCTAAATGTTTTGAGCAGTTTTTTACAGCCAGTGTTGTCCAAACGTTGCCATAGGAAGGTGCAATAAATCTGCCAGGCTGTTGCTCCAGCCCCCCCTGACTCCCAAAGCCAAGGAGGGCTCTGCTGCTGGGGCATGTGCTAATTCAGGGTAGCAGCCCTGCTGGAAGATCAAAAGCATCACAAGCACTTTTTTTTTTTTTTTTTTTGTCTCTGTGAATTCCTAGCGTAGGATTTTTGGAAATGTATCCCAGGGGTTAAATATAGCCGTGTATTTTCAAATAATCCGACTCCAAGGCTGAGCAAATGTAGGAAAAGGAACTTTCCCATCACCTAAGCCTTCTACTACCCCTGCTCTGCCTGGGGAGTTTGTCACTGAGCAGGAGAATATGTTTGGAAATTCAATCTGATTTGGTGTTCCCATGGTAACAGATGGGTGTCTCCTGGCCCTAACCTGTGGTGGGGTTCCTCACAGCTGCAGGTCAGCTGAGGGGGAGGACATCCCCCAGGGCTGTGCCAGCCTGGCCAGGGACACACACCAGCTTGGCTTCTGGGACTGCCTGTGCAGGGACGTGGCCAAAGAGCGAGTTCCGGAATGTTAAAAGAATTTTCTTTCAGCTCTCAGGGTTTCTGTTGGTCGTGTATGAGCCCATGTTGTGATGTAGACAGGAATGATTTAGTACAGGGATGATCTGCCAGGTTGCTTGTGCTTGTCTGTCCTTCAGCCTCGGTTTATATGACACTTGCTCCAAGATAAGATTGATTTTCGTGTGTCTCTTTTTTTCCAGATACCCAGACTGTTATGTTGTTGTGCTGCCATGCTTACCATTTGTGCATGGTGATCAGAGAGACAGGCATGGTTGGAGCAGAGGTTTCTGTGCTGCAGAGCTTGCAGTCTAAATTAAACCACACTGTGGCCCTCCTCCATCATCCTACATAGAAAATAACAGGATAAATAGAGCTGGAGCAGATGAGGAAAAACCACTGGGTACATCTCCCTGCCATGAGGCATGGCAGTGTCCCTAAACGGAGGTTTGCTTCACTTCTGGAGGGTTTGGCTCCCAGAACTCTTGCAGCACGCAGGGATGGGTGATAAGGCAGTGTGTGCCTCCTGCATTGGGTGGGTGTTAGGGTGCCTTTGGAGACATTGCTGCTGACACTCTTATTTCAGTCCCATAATGGATCACCTTCCTGGTCCCCAGTGGGCTGCTCTCAATTCCTCACCCTTTTCAGTGATGCAGGAATTTGTACATTATCTGTCTCAGAAAAACGGTGTGAGGTTCGATAAAGAGCAACAAAGTAGTTTTTAAAGAAAAAAATGAAATGTATGAACTTCTCCATAAATTAGAGAATTAGATTCTGTTTGATCATTTATGTCACAGTTAAATGGAATTACTGCATTTTGAATACCTGTGGTTCTGCCCACCCTGTATGGACTAAATACATGAAACAGCAAGTGGATTGAGGGGCCAGGGTCATTCCACATGTGTGTATGGAGATGTCTGTAGCTTCCACTCATATATTTACACCTACACCAAAGTCTAGAAGCACCACTAACAAATTTTTCTGCCATAACCATTACTGATATAAAATTATTACATAAATAGGCCTTTTATGCAATACTTAGCAAACACACAGCTTCTTATTATACTTGGCATAAGTGAGGAAAATTGGGAAATCATGGATGAGAACCTTTTCTAACTAAGAAGAAAAAGTTAGGTTGATCTGAGGACAGGTGGAAAGAAAAGTTTTTATTATTCTCACTCAGCTTGGTGCTATAAGAATTAAGGCTGTTTGTATGGAAATTACTTTCTCATGCCTGGGTGTTTCTTTTTACAGGAGATGCAGTGATAAGCTCTTCACTGTGCAATATCTGTGTAAACAGATCATAGCTGTTACAAAGAATTAAACAGTCCAGAGAAATAAATTTTTGTGCCTTATCACAGATCTTTCATTGCCAGCCATTGCTTATACCCTGTAACTGTGTGATAATTTGAATTAGCCACTCCTTGAAGGCGGTGCAGATCTAGAGCATCTCATTCCTCTGGTTTTTGTGCAGAGCTATTTTTACATATACAAGCACTTGTTCTGAGCAGTTATGCAGGGGAATTTCAGCAGGAGATGTAATCCAGGATCCAGGTGCAAGGAAGGAGGGGGCACATATGTGTTGGTGCCACTGGAGCAAATCCCTTGGGAACAGGTGAAGCTGTGAGCCCCAGACAGAAGAATGTCCTGCCAGCCCAGTGGGGAGGGAGCACTGCCTGGGAACAGGCTCTGGCCACAGCTCCCTTCCCAGGAGCCTTTTTTAGAAAGGAACAACTGTCAGCCACTGCATTGCAGAGGATTCTTTCTGAACAAGTTTCATTAAATTCTAGGTTCCTGCTGCAAATTCAAGTCAATGACACACGGAGAGCACCCAGCCTCAGTGCCCTGAATGGTGTTGGTGTCAGTCCTTTCTTTTAAGCATTTGTGCACTCTGAAAAATAGTGGTTTATGTAAATTTCAAGGATGTTTTTAGGAAGAAGTCGACCTTTGCTAGATATTTGTGGTGTTTTAGATTGAATCATAGAATGATGGAATTATTTGGGTTAGAAGGGGTTGTAAAGACCACCTAGTTCCAAACCCCCTGCCATGGGCAGGGACACCTTCCACTGTCCCAGGCTGCCCCAAGCCCTGTCCAGCCTGGCCTTGGGCACTGCCAGGGACCCAGGGGCAGCCACAGCATCTCTGGGCACCCTGTGCCTGGAACAGAGACTGGACACAGCCAAAGAATAAAGTAGGGATTTATTGAAAGGCCTCCAGGATACACCTTGGGCAGGACAAGAGCCTGACCAGGGCTACACCCAAGGTGGACTGAAAATGGTCACAAAATGCCTGACCAGTCACAAGATCTTACATTTTTATAAGTTTTGGTCCGTTTGCATCTTGGCGTTTAATTGTCCAATTCCAGCTTCAGGTTGTGAGGTCCCATCCTTCTTGTTCCTCTCTCCAGCCCACCCTTGTTTGTGCTTTTGGGCCTGAAAGTTGTCCTTGGTCTCCAGCAGGAAAAGGATTTGTTTTGTCTCCCTGCTCTGTGAAAAGAGCTCACCAGCACTGAATATGAGGCTCAGCACTGCACCCCTGGGCAGCACAGAGTGTGAAATACATGAAAGCAAAAAGTTAGGACATCAGTGCCAGGGCCTCATCACCCTCACAGGGAAGGATTTCTTCCTGATGTCTGATCTAAACCTGCTGTCTCTCAGTTTAAAGCCATTCCCTCTTTTCCCAATTGCACAGCTTTCAGCCTGGGAGCCCCAGACAGAAAAGGGTCTTTCACAGCAGCCAGGGAGGGTGGAAATAATGCATCTGTGAGTGTCACTGCTGTCCTCATTGTGGCTCTGCTGAGCACGGCCGTGGCTTCTCCCCACCTTTTCCTCTTTTCAGTTACACATGAACAGAGATTCAGCCCCAAGAAATACTGTTACTGTGGCGTGTGCTAAAACTGTTGTCAAGAGAATTTCATCTATATCCCAAATTAATGGTTCTCCAGAGGCAGGATTCTTTGTTGATACTTGTTTTGCAGAGTTGATCTTGTTGTTGCTTAATCATAATTTAGAACGTCTCAAGGTTTCAAATTATTCACAAATTATCCACTTTAATATTTCAAAGATCTGATTCTGAAGAGCTAGTCCAAAAATAATATTTCCAGGGATATTTTTCAAAGAAATTGCTCTTCACTTTTGTTTTTCCCCAGGGGAAAGTTTCAGTTTTAAATAAATAAACCTGAAAAAAAACCAACCTGAAAGAAACCTGAAAAGCTGAATAAAGCAGGAGCATTTCTACAACTCTCCATGTGTCTGTCCCTGAGCAGATCAGCTTTGGCAAACCTTGGGAATTGCCCTGGATGGCCTGAATCCATTCACATTACAAGCATGCCCCTTGGATGCTCTTTGCTGTCATTAGGAATTTTGGCCGGTGTGAAGCACAGTTTTCTATTGTGGGGTCTCCTGCCCTCATTTCTATTCACACTGGGCAAGTTGGGAGTGAACGTTGAATATTTGTCCCATAATTTCTGCAAGAAGAGCTGGAAACACAGGGTAGCCAAGGTTTTACCAGGGTCAAAGAGTAGAAGATGCAGAAGATGAGACTCAGACTGGTTCTCCAGCCTTAGACTTGTGCCCAAACTCTCCTGGTCTGTAAAAACCCAAAGTAAGGCAACTTTAAGAGAAGAGTGAACTCTTCATGTATATTTGAGCAGATTTTTGTTTCTGTGGGTGCATCTACCACAACCTGGCTTCAGAATGTGGATTAGCTTCATTTGCCCATCTCTTTTGTTTTATTTCTAAGGTGCCTACTGAGTTCTGTCAAAATCCTGAAACTTAATTTTGGGAGACATTTTTATCCAGATAGTCAGGAGCAGCAGATGAACACTGGGAGCAATGTATTATTTTCTTTTTAAAAAAATACATTTTGAATGGGATTACTACTAATGAAGATTTATTATAAACAGAGCAATAAGAGTTAGGATTTATATCCTTCTGGGAGAAATGGAATTTGCAGTTCTACTTTGGAATTTTTTACATATAATTATGTTTAGGAAATAGAGCAAATGAGATATTACTGGAACAGAGAGCCCTTCCTTCCCCAAAACTCCAGGGTTCTAAGGATTGTCAGTGTAATGACTTAAGATTTTAAGGCTCTTTCTAAACTTCAGGATATAAAAATATGAGGGTAAAAGCCTTATTCAAAAATACAGATAAAGAATAGATTATGTCGTAAGAAGCAGCTTGTGCAAGGCTATTTCTTACAGTGCAGTTTCTGCACTGTAGGTGAAGTTTGTTGGAATACTGCATAAAGGTTTATGAGGCCTTAAAAACTTTCATATGAATTCCATCTTTTTTCTTTTGAAGATTGATATACTACACATAACATTGAGCCACAAGTTACATGGAAAGCACTGGTTTCAGTATAAGAAGTGGGTTTTCTGGATAAGCTCATCAAAACTCCCCATTTATCAAACTGTAAAATTTAGGAGCAGAGGTTTTGCATCACAATGTGAGAAACTCCCCCTGGTTTGTAAGTGAAGGAACCTACAACATGTTTAATTCTGGTTTTTGTTTGAGGAAAAACATCCGTGTCTGTGCCAAGGGCAGCACTGGTTATCCTTTACCTTGTGTATTTGACTTGGCAGAGTTGGACAGACAGCTTTGGCTGGGGGCAGTGTCCATACTCAGGTTTTTGTCAGATATAGTCAATGTTCAACACATCACTGCTCACCTGTAGGTCCCACATCTACAGGATGTGGGAGTATTTTGCGGTTTTGGTGGGGTTTTTTTGTTTCTGGCATATCCTGTTCTGCTCAAACAGGTCAGGGCATGTTTTCTCTCTTAACACTGGCAAGAATAGAAATTGCAATTGCTGCTATATGACAAGCACAGAGTCTTGTGTGAGGATCTGGTCTTGGACAGTTCTCCATGTACAACACTTGGCCACAATGCCTTCTCTTCCCACCTTGTCAGGTTATTGATTTCAAGAGGAAGTTTTCCAGTAGCTCTTCCTTCTCTGAATATGACAATGGGAGTGATGACACTTGGTATACTATGTCTGAGCAGAAATTTAATTTTACAGGGTTGTTGGTGTTGGTTTTTTTTTTGTTTGTTTTTGTTTTTGTTTTTTGTTGTTGTTGTTGTTTTTTGGTTTTTTTCCCTCATAATCTTCTAATTAAAAGAAAGGAGGAGAAAGAACCCCAGAGGCTGACAGCCCCCCTGGTGTAGGCTCAGCAGGGACATTTAGGGACATTTCAGAATAAATACCCATCATAAAAGGATGTGGGACTGACAGCACACGTTGATAGTTGATTACCCCTGAAATAGTTTAAATGTGGTGATCTAAAATTGCAAATTCATTTGATTATTTTAGCTGGGAAGTTTAGTAAGGCTCAGGTTTGAATACCCCTGTTAATGTTTGTGAGTGAGATGATCACTGTGGGTGGCTGTGCTTGGTTTTCCTTCTTTTGCACAGTTTTCCCCTGTTTTGGGTGGGCAGGGAATGAGAGCATCCAGCTGCCATCTTTCCTGCTTTACTTCTGCTGTGTTAAACGTTGCTGACAAAGCAAATGAGAAATCAGAATTGTCAGCCAAAAAACCAATTGTAGCTCACAGTGAAACAGAAAATATCCACTCCCCTTTGGCAAATCCAGTCCTTTCACATCTGCTTAAAGGGTTTAAGCCATATATGGACTTGGCAAAAAAAAAAAAAGAGCCCATAGAGTCTGGGTGATGATTTGCTGCTGAATGCTGTAATTACAAGGAGTCAACTGCACTTTATGTTGGAAGTCACCAGGATGCAGTCGTTGGGGTTTTGCTTAGAATTATAGAATGGTTTGGGTTGGAAGGGACTGTAAAGAGCATCTTCTTCCAATTCCCTGCTATGGGCAGAGACACTTTCCACTATCCCAGATTGTTCCAAGCCCTGTCCAACCTGGCCTTGGGCAATTCCAGGGATGGGGCAGGCACAGCTCTGTGCCAGGGCCTCCCTCCCCTTACAGGGAAGACGTTTTTCCTACTATCTAGCTGACATCTCTCCAGAAACTTTACTTCCATCCTACACACATCTAAATGGTCTAATGGTCTAACTATCTGAATGCTCTATTTTAGCTAGCTGTCTCCAGCTCTGTCTGCACTGCCCTGCACTGCCCTGTCTCCATAAAACAATATTTTCCTATTATTAGCAGTTAGTACAGCAGGGGCCAGGGGCAGAATCCTTCCTTGGAGCTTTTTTTTATGAGTGTAATTCATGACATGTTGCATTGTTGGGAAGTCATCTCTTCAAACAAGCAACTGATTTCTGGTGCATTAGACTGATTCAGCCAAGATCAGGGCTCTTGACTCAGGCCAGACGTTGTTTTCTGGGAGGGTCCTTGAATTCCTTGACCAGCACTAAATTTTAATCATTTCAGCTGAAGTCCTGCGTTGTGTTTCACTTTCTTCTTGGATTTTCTCTGATTTCCTCCCATTTCCCTTTTCAAGCTCTATTTTTCCTTCAAGAATCAACCAATTCCTCACATTCCTGCCATGCTCCTGTGTAATGTTGTTAATATCACAGTTATTGTGCAAATCTTAGCAGTGTCATTGATGCCTTTATGTCCTTCAGTTTTTATCTTTTAGGGAATTCCTAGTATGTGCAGTGCTGTACATCCCCATAGGATCTTACCTTGGTTCTCCATTTTCTGAACATAAAGGGTGTACTTTTGCACATCCCTGTAACTCCCACTTTGTTTTGTCATGCCTGATGAAATTATGGTATTTTCCATACCAGTAGAGCACCAAGAGCCCCTGTTTCTGACAGCTTTTGGCCAGGCATTACCACTGATGAGACGAGGCAGCCCATCTGACCTTTCATATGGCAGTGAGGTTCCAGGTTGCTCAACTTGAGGTTGAAATATAGACCTCAAATGGAGAGCCATCCATCAGTCTGAGGATGGGAGTGTTCTGTCTTAATTCAGTGACTACAATGCTCAGAAAACCTGGGGGATTATCCCATAGGAGAAATGGAATTATTTTAAAGGAGACTCTCTGAGTCTGAATGGGGTGAGATTAGGACATCAGCAGAGAGATTGCTCAATAACCCCAAGAACGAGGGCATGGATGAGGAACTTGTGAGCCAGCTGTAAATCTTGATCCTGTGCTCACTCTGCCCTAAAAGAGAGTTTATGCAAAGATGAGGGGCATGGGAAGAGAAGCAAGCAGAGAGCAGGACTGAGAGAGGTGCTGCAGATCTGGAGGAGGGGTGAGATACGGCTTATCTTTAGTCACTAACCTGCTTGTTTGGAGAGGAGACATCTACCCACAGCTATGGGAGTCAGGAAATGCTCTTGGAATGATGCAGCTTGCTAAGTGCAGGCACTAGGAATGGATTGATCCTTTTATGTGGTCTTTATTCTTGAAAACGTGAACTTTGGAGTCCCAAATCACTTCAATGAAAGAGCCGTGTTGGAAACTTGAAAGGGTTGTTGAGTACTGAAGAAGGAAATGGGTCAATTGACTGTTGGATCGTATTGAACTGTGGATAAACGAACCTTTGAACTGCACCCTGCTCCAAGCCTCAAGGTCTGAGCAGTACAGGAAATGTGTTCTTTGGTACCTCTCTGGGTTTCAGAGTATATAATTTACTCAAAGTGTACTATACACTTTGTGTACTTTATATTATATCTCAAAGTATAATGAGGTTGATAAAAGTGTTTCTAATTGCTGAAATCACAGTTCAGCAATGCCAATAACTTCCACTCCTCCCCCTGATAGAAGAAAATGGTTTTATTGTTAGAGACAATAAATTAATGCACTCTGAGAGAAATCCATGTGGGAAGTTTTCCAGCATCTTCCTTGGTATTTTTTATTACTTTGAGAAGGACAAGGAGCTCAGGTCACATGCTAGGAGCTCAGGGTCTAAAATGCTGCCTTGGCCCTCAGTTTTGTATTTTTTTTGAGGGCAGGCAGGAGCTGACAGGGCAGCTGGATTTTTCCTGTTTCCTTTTGATGTCTCCACACTTCACAGAATAAAGGTATATTACATGAGACCAAGTGTGGTGCTTGGTGTCTGTATCCTTCCTTATCCAATGGATGCAGTGTTTGGTTGCAGTGTTTCAGGAATTAATAAATTAATGCTTGAGAGATGTTCAAACACAAAGACTCTATTTTATCACTTGCTGATTACCATGGTTAAATAAAAAAAGATTGCTTAACAGCATCATCCAAGAGTATTTTCTGTAATCACACATAAAACATGGTATTTCCTAAAACTTGCAGCCCCTTGAGGTGTCCAAACTTAGACTTTTGCATAGAAATGCTGAGGTCTGGAGTGGGGGCTGGCATCTCTCTGCATCTTCTGGTTATGGCAGCAGAGCTTCAGTGGGAGCTTGGTGGGAAATCAGGTGTGAGGCTACTGCAAGATCCCTATTGTAATGCAGAGATAGAGTGCACAACATTCCTGACTCATCCAGCCTCTCTGGAGTTCACTTTTTTGTTGAAATCCTGGTCACTGGGAATTTTAGACTTTCTGTGCTGACAGGCACTGACTCTCAAGAAAACACTGCATTTCACCTGAGGCCGTGGAGAAGGCTTCCAAAATTGAATGACAGCACTGGGGTTATGGGTGTGTAGTGTGAATAGAAGTGTGTGATATCACAGGGTGGAAAACTTGGAGTTTAAGGTTTTAGAATGTTGTAATATATATATAAAGCAAGATGGAGGTTTTAGGGCTGAGGCCAGTCCTTCTTTTTCACCTTCTTCTTCATGGGTCTGGGTGGTGTTTTGTAATTGGATGGAAAAGTCCATATTGCAGGCCACAGGTGGTTGGTGATTGGATTAAAAGCAAAAATAATTGAGGTGTCATTTCTTAATTGGACAGTTTGTGCTTAAAAGGCCTTGTAGAGAGAGATAGGGCTCCATTTTTTAGTTTGTTAGCTAGGAGTGCTGTAGATCTCATGGTTTGAGAGCCTGTAATGTAGGTAAGAATTAATAAACTTCTGATTCCGAACAAGAAACGCCATCCTGACTCTTGTTAAAAGAAGATAAAATCCAACACTCAGGTGGTACTGTGCACAAGTCCCTAGCTGGTGAAAATTGGTTTAATCCCATGGAGGCTGTTCCCACTGTGCCATCCCTGTGAGGGGCAGGGCATGCCCCTCAGCCAGTGGCCTGGCGTTCCTGACACGCGGGGAATGCCGCCGGGGAAGGCGCTTCGGATTCCAGCTGGGGTTTCCAGTTACACCTTTTATATCCAGCTCTTGGTGTGGCTGGAAACTTTTGGCAGCTGTGAGCTGCAGAGCAAGTGGCGATCTGCCTTCTCAAATGAATGGCCTCCGTGTTCATTTTCGGTTTCACGTTTGTTGCACGTGATGTAGGTTTCGGATCCTGGCACAGAGCATCCCTGACCCTCTCCTAAGGAATGCCTGTTGTGGCTGGGGCTTGAGCTCACCTGCTTCATCCAAATGCAAACAGCAGAAAGCCCTGACCCGTGGAATAATCAGTTTATAATCAATGGAGAAATCCATTTAGGACCTCAGTAACTGAGAGGGTTTCATGCTGTGGTTTCCACATCGCGAGCAAAGGGACTTTTTATGGGATGCATAGACTGGGTGTACTCAAGGGTGGCAGTAGATGGAAGTAAATAATTATTACAATGCATTTTCTTTTTGTGTCTCCTTCTTTTCTGTTTGTGTTGTTTTTTTCTTGAACAGATTGAAAACATAGATGCATGCCTGAGTTTCTTGGCTGCTAAGGGGATTAACATCCAGGGGCTGTCAGCAGAAGGTGAGTCCACTGGTTGTTTAAGATTTCATGTTAAATGAAATTTAACTATTGATTTAACTAGTTGATTGCAACTAGAACATGGAGTGTAATGGAAGATTAATAAGGTCGATTTAAACTTCTGACAATCTTTACTTCTTTTTTTTCCCCAGCTCAGTGTGAAAGATAGATAAAATACATATCTAATTTCTACACAGCTGACTTGTAAAAATAATCAGTGAGACCAAATTAGAATTCAGTCACTTCTTTACTGCTTTCTGTTGTAAACCACAAATTTGTTTTTTCAGTTCTATAATTTGCACATTGATTGGTATCTATTTTACAGATATAGGTGAACTGCTGTCAGTTGTTTGCCTTTTCAGAGAAAAAATTATTTTCTTGTTCTTCAGTTATTCTCTTACCTGAACTACCATCCTGCTTTCCTCTCATTTTAAAGATTTTTCTTGTTTCCACTTGCACAAAACAATCAAATCCAAATGTTTTGAGCCAAAAAAAGAGACATTTTTACCTCTAATTAATCACTCTGCTTTTGAAGGGCATCAGAATTTTTCTGAAACCAAATTAGGTTTACTCCCTTCCTTTATGCTAGGACGTATGGTACCTGTTGGCTCAGAAGCTGTTTAGCAATTATCTTATTAAGAGATCAAACAGATCTCTGTCATCCTCAGCACCAGCTTTCACTTGTATTTTCATTTAAATATGCTGGAAGAGCAGTTGGGTTCAGTAGCTGAATATATGATACGACATCTTCATCAGTGCTTTACAGAACAAGTAATTGAATGTGTGGCATCAGGTGAGACTTCCAAGTTAGGTTTGACAAATTTAATGTGGAGTAGGAGGCTGCAGCAAAGTAGCAGAGATTTAGTATGCATTGTTCTGACCTGAATGTACCACAGCTAGCAGAAGAGGAGGCTGAATGTTAGATGTATTCATAGGCTGGATTAGAAGAGCAATAACAAATATTTTCCTCCAAAGAGAAGCTTTACTACCCTCCCACCTGTCTGATGCCAGCATTATATGCCTCAATTGCTCAGTTATAATCAGAAGGATTCTCATGTCAAGAAAAGAAAGCATGAGCTAAAACTTCAAACAGCAGAAAATTTGTTGGCCAGGGAATGATTAAAAAGAAAACGTAGCTGAGTCAGTTGTGAAAGCCAGTTTTGACCTTAGCGTGGAAATACTGTAAAAATACATTTCACATTATTTACCTGTCTCGATGGAAGGTAAAATCGAAGTGAAATAGCAGCTCAGTGATGAGAAAACTGCCCGGGTGTACAAAGCTGGCAGCGCAGTGTTGCTCACGCTGGGGAAGGGACAGTGTGATTAATGCTCATGGCTCTCCTGCCAAGTCACAAGTAAGGCCCAGCAGGATCCATGTGCTTCCCATGGCTTCCTTGAGTTGGGATTTCTGCCTTTCTTTTGCACAATCCAGGAATTAGTGTATTAAATCACACGGAAGCTAAGAAGGGACCAGTAATGTTTGCTGCCAGCGTATAAAGGAGAGCATTTTCTGACTCCACCACTAACATTAAAGGAAGAAAGTGACAACTAGAGAGAGGAGGGAATGCATATATTTTTATAAAATATGATTTATATAAAATGAATTTATTTTTATAAAATAAGTTAAAATATTTGAATGCAACAGTAAAGTGAATTTCTCTTTCTAGTTGCTCCAGCACTGTGTTGAGGAACACAGAATCATTTGAAGTGAGGAATGTTGTTACCAAACAAGCCAGTGTTTCTGTGCAAGTTGCCAAGACCTGCTAGGTCAACTGCAAATAACTTTATTTACTTCTCTGGCAGATCCTCATCTAGGAGGAAGGAAAAGGTTGTGATTGCTTCCAAATGGAAATAATCACAGAAGTCTCCTGGGTTTGTTAAGAGCACGTATTTTTCAATAGTGCAGCTTCAGTGTGGAGGGAAGTTAATGATTCAGAACTGGAATTTAGATGACTCCTAGATGTTGAAATGATTTGGGATTCCATGTGTCATACCCTTCTGGTGTTGAAAACTCCTGCTTTGATATGTGCATGCCACTCAAACAAAGTCCATTTTGATGGATTTATGCAGTGGAGGTGCTGAGGATCTGCAATCACTAATGGTGACTGTGCTGTGCTTTCCCTTCTCCAGAAATGTGGAGGCAAAAAGACATCCCCTTACAAAAGATCCTTAAAAACCTAAAATCTCCATTTGTAGTTACTAAAGAAAACTACAGAGGGCTGGAGACCTCTTTTCAGTTCTTGCTGCAATTTTTTTATTGTTCATTCTTTGAACTGTCTTTCCATAGCCCCGCTCATAGACTTGTTTTAGACTCCTGGAATTGCAGCTGCCCAGGGAAGCTTGCTCTGCTTCACACAATATCTCCTTGCTCTCAAGATATTGAAGGTAATGGAGGACATAAATGTGCAGTAGAAACTCAGATTGGGATCACAGATTAGCAGCTGCACATCTTTTGGGTAACAGATGAGCTGGATGATGATCAACTGAACACATCATGGGCCAGTGATGTAGGGGAAACAAGCACCAGCAGGGATATCCCGGGATGGAAGTCTCCAAAGAATGGATTTGTGGAGTTTCCTGTGAAAACCAAATTCCAGTTTCCTCTCAAGTGTCTGGAGTGTTTGTTTCCAGTATCCAGGACAGTAATTTTTGGCTCCACATTTAGAATGGGTGGGTGACATCCTTGTCCTTATCTAAGTCAATATGATACTGGAGCTGACCACGGGCTGGAGAAGGCTTGAAGCAGGAAGCATTTGAGACTCTGCTGATGTGCAGAGTGCAGGGAGGCTGAAGTACTCTTTGAAATACTCCTTTTGTACAAAGTGCAGGGTAGAACTGCCAGAATTACCTCAGTTTTTAAGATAAAAGAAACAGAGGTACCTCTGAAAGTCCAATTTAAAATGTTTTGTTTCAAATACAGAGGGAAAGAGACTGCTTATACTTATTAAAAGTGTTCTTCTTTTGACTCTTTGGTGAAAAGCAGGTTTCTCTTCTGATAAATACAGCAGAAAACAGGCAGCTATAGAAAGCAACAGGTCATAGGTTGGGTTATTGTTATAATTGCCTCTCACTTCACATAGCAATCAGTTTCCAGTTGTATATAGCTTTGCTACATTTAAACAAGCAGGCCCATGGTCATTTCTTTTATCTTCTGGCCTGTATTTGTGCAGTTAAGCTTCCCAGTGCCTCTGGATCTGTTTAGTTATGCTTCAACCTGCGATTAAATGCTGCTTTCCTTAGAGTTCCCATGAGTAATTTGAGTTCTTTACTGGAGATAAGGAAATCCTTTTTACTGTGTTCTGCTGTATTTTGTGTCTGTTCTGCTTGCATCCGTGTCCTCCCAAGCTGAACACAGATTATTGAAGAGACCCTGCAGATTGGAGAAGGAGCCTGCCTGGTACAGTGAGAGCAGGCTGGGTTTCTGCAGGGCACTGCATGGGAGCAGGAGTGGGCTGGGAAAAGGGGAAACAGGCAGGAGTTTTTGGGACCCCAGTGTTCAGGAAGAGACTAAAATTGGCCAAGAAAAAGAAGGAAGACTGAAAATGGCTGCTGAAAAGCCTTGGGAATGATAATCCTTTAGACAAGGGAATGAGGGGGGGTCAGTGGTGGAGGAGAGCACTGATGGAGGGGCCAGGCTGCAGGGAGGAGAAACTAGCCTAGGGAAACTGAGTCAAGAAGTATGAGAGGAAAGGAATATCCTGGGTTTGGGTGATATTTAGAGAAGGGCTGATATTTTCTGACCACGTGGGCCTGGGTTGAGACAAATGTCAGAAAGAAAGTAACTTACATTAGTGGCTGTGGAGGGAGAGTAGACTGAGGTGCAGATAGACAAGGAGACCAAAGCTGGAAGCTGGTGCAGAACAGGAGACAACATTTTTAAACCTTGAGCCTCAGATCTGCTGGGTGAAGTGCTTAGAATTAGGAGCAGAAGTTTGTTTATACAGCAAAGATGAGCAATGTGAGCAGAAATGTGGCTGGCAGAGGGAGTAGAGGATGGAGTGGGGCCCATCACAAACTCAGAGCAGCCTTTCAGCTCGACCTGGAAACAAATGAAATCCTGGTTCTTGCCTTTGTGCTTGGCCACTGTCTTGCCACACATCCTCTTCTCCTTTCTTTCACACAAGGCAACAGTCAGCTTTTAGTTCAAGTGATCTGTACAACACAGAGGCAAAAGTTCAGATGTTTGATGTAGCTTTTTTAATTCACTTTTTAAATGTAGGAGATTAAACATGCGAAATAATTAAGTCAGCACATTAAGGTTGTCTGCAAGGAAGAATTTTCCCCTCTTGCATATTAATTATGATACAGTGGTTAAGTGCATGGTCTGATACACATCTTCATCTTTGTATTTCTGTTTGCCTTTACATTTTTGCATTTGCTGTTGCATAGAAGAGCAGGATGACATTCAGGAATTGAAAAGTTTATGCATAGGCTGTCAAGCTATCTTTAGGTACCTTGAGTGCCCATCTCTTATCAGCTTGTGATAGTATCAAAGCTGGTAATTATCTGTTTGAATGCAGCTATGTCACCCAATAACCATATTTTCTAGGGCAAAACTTGCATCAAATTTTCTTATTGGAAATGATTATTCTGATATTCCAGAAAATATGTGTGAGAACTGACTAGTTTCCTCCTCGTGCAAGTTCAGGTCTGAGAAATCATTTACAGTGTGCTGTCCTTAATACAGCTGTTGTCATGGGAGTTCTGTTTTGGGCTTTTTAGCTACATTAGTCTAAAGGAAAGATTTAAAGGGACTTGCTTTTTAAGCACCCTGGCATTAACGCAGACTGCAGTAGAAATGTGAGCTATTGCTCAGTCACCACAGGGGAGAGATTAGTTATTTGTCATTGGTGCTCACTGGCAATCAACTGTAATGCCAATTAGATGTGCAGAAAGAAAGTTACCCTAAAGGACATCCCAAAGGAACTCAGTTCAGACAGCGTTCCGGGGATGCAGCGGAGAGAGAACACCCACTGACGGCTGACGAGTGACTTCTCAACTTTGCCTTCCAGAAATCAGGAATGGGAATCTAAAGGCCATCCTGGGCCTCTTCTTCAGCCTGTCTCGGTACAAGCAGCAGCAGCAGCAGCCCCAGCACCATCCGTCCCAGGGCCAGCTGGGACTCCCTCAGCAGCAGGCGCCAGCTCCGCCCCAGACTCCGTGCCAACAGCCCCCACAAGCTCTGCAGCATCAGTTCAAAGCACAGCCAGAAATGCAGTCCAGGTGGGGAAATCTCCTTAAAGTTGGGAGGTTTTTATTCATTATTTGTCTCTCTTTTTTTTTTCTTTTTTTTTTTTCCTTATTGCAGGCTTAAAAAGCCAAAGAAACTCCGTTCTTTAGTTCTGCTCTAGAATAAAGTTGTGCTGGGAATGGAATGCTGGGTTGCAATTGACTTCAAGCCTTTGGAAATCAAAACACGTGTCTTTAAATACGTTCTCAGTGCTGGAAATCTGCAGCCCAATGGGTGTACCATCCTTGCTGGACCACGTAACCACAGGATTGTAAAAGGATGTTTTTTCTCGCTATTCCTTTTGCTTCGCTCTACTCACAAAGCATGCACATTGTTTCCCTTAGAAAACATACATTTTAGGCATACAAAAAACAACTTCAGTTCTCAGATTCCAAGAGTTTCAGTCCTCACTAAGAGATGGAAGGATTACCTTCCACTGTAGGGAAAGGTTACTCTGACAGTGGTAAAGAAACAGAGCTCATAATGCCTGGCGGCAATCAAAACCAAATCTAGACTTTTTGGTCAAAAATAATATGCTGCTGGCTTTACATGAAAAATAATTGTCATAGTAGGTGTTTGTTGGCACTCCTAGATCAGAGTACAGATGAATAGAAAGGGGTTTTGTTCCTTGAATGTCTTTAATACTAGGAGTGCTCTGCCCAGGTTGGAACAAAAGCAATTTTCTGAGGCAATACCACAGTGAGTGCATGTGCAGCTTTCTACTGGTCTGACCCTTGCACTGCTGAAACAGAGAGGGTTTAGTGGGGATAAGTAGAATTAAAACCAGAAATAATATTTGCACAATTGCTAAAGTATGAAGGCTTTTTGTTTTTTATATATCTCGCACTGGGGCTTGTTTGTGTTAACACACCTTGAGGTGAATGCTGGCTTAAGTGCTGCCTTATGAGGGATATAAACAGTTTAACTGAAGCCTTCCAAGTGAGACTACTCAGAGGTTAATTGGGTTTGGCTTTTATGTCTTTCTTCACAAATTATGCTCATTCGGGTGTAAACAATGGATTTGTATAATTAGAAAACATAGTGTTCCTACAGCATGTATATACAGGAAATAATGACTGTAAAATAAAGATGTGTTTGAAGAGATTTCTTCAACTTTTCTGACAAACATGCCGAGGAGCTGAACACTGTTTTGCTGTTTTCAGTCCATTGTGTAGATTGGGCTGGGTTTCAAATTGAAAAACGTGTATATCCTGAAGATCTTCAGTGTCCTGGTTTCTTAGTATGTGCTAAAGTCAAATTGCACAGATTCTACAGAAAATACGTATAATAAAGAAGTGAGGAAAAGAGGAATAGGGTTGGGGGTTGCATGCAGATTTGCATGTTCATTACTCTGTAAAAATTAATTAATTCCAGACTGTAGTGGTTTTGACCTGAAGTCATACTTGGGCAAGAAGCTTTATATTCCTGTGAAATTCATAAAACCCTCTTTTCTCCCTAAAACCAGTTACTAAGTTCAGTGGCTTTAAAAAAAAAAAAAAAAGTTTCTTTGTTCAATGTTCTCTTCCACTTTTTCTTTCCTGTCACAGTGCATCTCCCAGGGACTCATCTCAAAGCAAAATCATCCGATTCACTCTTGGTCAGAAAAGGTCTTCTAGGTTAGCATTTCTTCATCTTCTGCAAAGCATGAATAATCCTTTTGCAATATTTCTGGGTGCATGTTTAGGGTTTCTGTCGAAAACAGTTTGTAGCTAGGCCTTTACAAACGGCTGAAATGGGAAAGGTTCAGATGGATTGAATTTTTCTCTCTTTTTTTTTTTTTTTTTTTTTTTTTTTTTTTGAGGTGTGGAATGCATTTTGACCCTTAAGGAAATAATTTGATTTTCTTGTTCTTGGGAGCTTTTGCTTTTGAGAACAAAACATGGTTCTGGGAGTTCTCGCCCCACTGCATTAATTACATTTTGATCTGCATTATTGAAATCCTAGAATTATAGAATGTTTTGGGTTGGAAGTGACCTTTAAGGTCATCCAGTGTGGCTTTTGCTCATCAGCTCCCACACTCAGCTCCTGGAATCTCCCTGGAAGTGAATCATAGCTATTGCAGTCCCTTGTTTTCCCTGGATCCCAGCATGACTTGCATGCCAGCTCATCTGTCCATCCCATCTCAGTGATCTTAAGGGTTGTTGTGGTTATTAGACTGGTTAATAACCTTGCTATTTTACTATTATATTTAAATGCTTGACTAGAACATAGTTTTACATTGGTAAATTATACCATACTGTTTTTGCTAAGCTTGTGAAGTATAGCTTATGATCTTGATTGGGTTTGCATAAATTCTTTTTTCTGCTGTATAATTTAGATTTATTTCTTATATGCGAACAATGAATCTCTGCAGAATAATCCCTGTTAAAAAGTTCCATGTTTCCTTTTCATGTTCTTCCTTGATCATAATTATGGCCTGACAGCTCGTATTTACTTAACAGAGGTGCTGAGGAGTAGTAAAAGTGAACTTTTACTGTGTGCTCCAAGCTCAGTACCTGCTCTCTAAACAGCAAGAACCCAGAACCTTCCCTGAACGTGATTTTTTCCTTAGATTTCACAGGCACTGCTGTGAAGTATCTTGACCTGACACCAAAAGCAGGGGCTTAAAACCAGTTAGTTAAACTACAGGGGGAGGAAAAAAAAAGTCTTAAGAGAAAGGATATCTTCAGGAGTGCTTTTAGCACATGGGTTTTTTTATTCTTGGAGTGTTTTCATTGGCAGTGACAATACTGACTTCAGATGGAAAACTTGTCACTTCTTAAGTGGTCACGTGGTTTTGAGGAGCTTTGTTTAGTTTTAAAGGTGACAGCTTTGCAAAACCTGTGTGTGGATATGTGTGAGGAGCCTTTCCTTGCCAATCAGTGCAGGAAGATTGTCCCTTCCCTGCTGCTGGAAAACTCCCCTCTCATACTGGAGCCCCAGTAGCCATCCTGGGGTGGGTGCCCCATACTCAGTGTTTCCAAACTGGGAGGCAGCTTTGGGCTGAGGTACCTTGGAGAAAACCTGGCTCCTGTTTCCTGTCAAACAAAATGAACTTCTCATGAACTTCCTTGTCTTGGTGACTTTCTCAAAAAGTTTTGTTTGTCACTGATTGCCCTCAGCTTCTTCCCCTGTGGTCTCCTCTACAGTGGATGAAGCCTCTCTGGGGTTTTCTCATGGGCCTTTTGCTGCAACGATGAGTATGGACAACTTTTTTAGCACCCCCCAGTGCTGGGAAAAAAGCTGGATGCTTTGAGAGCCTGGTCTAAAAGTCAACCTCAGAACCATGATGTGCTGTGCTGCATCTGTGGTGGTTTGAGCTTGTAAATTAATTTTTGGATTTGTATTTGAATGATGCCCTCATGTTTTAGACTCTTTTGAGCTTTGAAAGCATGTGCATGCAGCTGCTGACATTTTGGCTTTTTCTTCATGCTTCTTTTCATATTTTTTATTTCTTCACTAGTCTTGGATAAATCAGTTTATTTAGGAAGCCCTGCCAGGTTCCTTCCTGGCTTCTCTTCCTTCTCTCAGAGGCACAATGGTGATTGGGTCAGTTGCATCCCCACTCTCTCAGATGACTGGGACTCCTTCCTTTTACCTTATTATTGGCATGAGTTATTATAAACAGATTTTTGTATTTTATATCAAGAAGCTTTAAAAATATCCTATGTTTGAATGTTGGCTTTGAAGTGTTCTGAGATGTGGTGCCAGTGGCTTTCCTGCTTCTGTCAGGCTTTTTAGAGACATCATCCACTTTTCTTTTTGCCTGAAAACCATAAAAGCTTGTCTACTTACTCCAGAATAACTACATTTTTTTCCCCTAGTTAATCAGCTAAATGTGGTAAATGCAGGCTGTGGTAAGAAAATGCTGGAACAGACAGATGATCAGTTTTAACCAGAGGCTTATACCAGCTCATTGATAATGTGGTTCCTCTAGGAGAGGATACTGAAGCTTTGAGTGACTTATGTAGGCTCAAATAATTAAAGCAAGTTCAAGTTTTGCTAGGCTTGGCTGCTGAGCTTTGTAGCTGTCAGGGCAGAGATGTGAACTGCTTCTCTGCAAGGGAAAAGGCAGCCAAGTTCCATCTCAATTGTTATTTCTGAAATGAGGGGAGCCCTTCTGTGGCTAGCATGTGTTGAAGTGTCCAGCAATCTTGTTTAAGAACAGTGGTGCCCACTTTTGCTGCTGGTGGTGTTGCTCCTGTGAATTTACCTGCAACTATTTCTGATTCACCACACTTATGGCAGATGACTGTTCATTTTGTCTCAGGGCTTTTTTTTTTTTTTTCTGGGGTATAACAATTCAGTCTGTAGCTTGCTTGACAGAAAGTCTCATCTAAGATGATTCTTTGATTTGTTCTTACGTAAGTGGAAAGACCCTATGAGCCTATACTTGTGCTGTTGATCCTTTTTATTTTCAGCTTATGCATGGTATCCCATAGCTTCTTGCCCCTCCAGAGTGCTCTTGACCTGTGTTTAAGCATGCTGTAAATTCTCCCACCAGACTTCCAGGTCCCACCACGAGGGTGTCCGCTGCGGGCAGCGAGGCCAAAGCTCGTGGTTCCATCAGTGCCAACAACCGCCGCAGCCAGAGCTTCAACAACTACGACAAATCCAAGCCTGGGCTTCTCCCTCCAACCCCAACAAGCAGCAATGACAAAGGTAAGCACTCCATAATTTGAGTTTTTCCCAATACCGGCTTCCTTCAGAGGAAATGGGATTTTCTGTTAATCTCCAGAAGTTTAAGGCTGTCTTGGAGTTGTGTGTTGTAAACATGACATCTGCAATCCAAAAGCCAGCCGTCTCTTCCTGAAACAAAGTGTAGTCCTCCTTTAATATATCTGAAGTTGTGACTTGCTGGCCTGAAGGTACATCCAAAAAAATAACTTTAAAAAGTCCTGGCACTGGTGAACCATGTTTTTTCATTTTGCTTCAAGCACAGATAAGGGCGAATGAATTAATCATGAAAGAAGGCATTTTGATGAGTAGTTTGACAAGAATGAAAAATGGCCACTGAAGATTTCTGCAAAGTGTTTATGTGATAAACAGTACCGTTTGCTTTACTTCCATCACTATTGTGGAAGATCCTGTAAGATACAAAATGACACAATTTCAGTCTAATTTCAGGAGTCATCCAGTATTGTGTTTGAAGGCAGGAGGAAGATGTTATGTTTTACAGGCATTGCAGTGAGGTGATGTCTGTGGCAGTGCACAGGAGCACTTAGAGCCATGCCGTGTGTGAAGCAGAGTTGTTTTTTGAATGACATTTCCTGACTTTGTGTCCATTCACCAGTTTAGCAATCTGACAGCATGCATTAGCCTGAGCTGTAGCTCTGAGTGGGGCTGGGGGGGCTGTGGCTGGTGAGAACTGAGCACATCTCTCCAGCCTGGCATGGTCAGATTGTCAGCATGGGCTGGCAGCAGATTCCACATCCCCAAAGTCCTTCTGCTGCCAAGGAGGGGCCAGCAGTGCACTTCAGCACAGGCTCCTTGCAGTGCCCTGACAGGAACAGCCTTCAGGCTCAAGTCTCCTTGCTGTCTGTGCAGAAGTTTTGATAACTGTAATGAGCATTTTGCTCCAGGGAGAAGTGCTGGTCTGGGTCAGCTTCTCCATGGTTCTCGTGCTTAGTTCTTTCCAGGAAACTCTGCTCTTCCTTCTCTAGGAATCGTTGTCCTAGGCGTGCATGTCAGCAGGTTTTGGAATGTTACCCCAAAAAAGTTGTGGTGGCAGTGGAGGATCCTCAGCATCCTCCAGGGACATTCTGAAACGCCCTGATCAGATTTTGTATAAAAAAAGAAAAATAAAATTCACCTCTGTATAATATAATTCTTATAATTATATTACAGATTAATGTATTAGCATAATAAGCTAGTAATTTAGCAATATTCTACCTTGGTAAATCCATGCTTACTCTTTTAGAAGATATGATCTGTAAACAGTAATGATTTATCTGTGACATGAGCATGTAATAGTTGTCTCTAAATCTGAATTAGGTCTGGCTTTCTGTTCAAAGAACAAGTTAACAGGTTTTAGTGTGAACAGCAGAAACCTTGTTTTCCTGTGTAATATTCCCCAGTCCCTTTCTTTGTCCTTCTTGTGAATATTCTTCTGCTCATGTCCCGTGAGCACTGGACTGGGGAGAGGTGGGGTGGGATTTGTCTTGTCCCGCAGGATGGGTTGGTTGGCTGGATGATCCCTACTCCATATGGGATGTGTGATGTTATGGATCACGTAGAGAAGAGGACTTCCATCTATTTCAGCTTTTTCTCAGTTTACCAAGACTACTAAATAAGGAAAGTAAAGTACGGGTTTTAGTCTTCAAAAAAGAAAAAGAAAGAAAAAAGTCTTTATGCATGCAGAGAAATAACGGTCATTTGTCAACTAATTTAAATATCAAGTGCTTTTAGACAGTCGCTTCTGGGAACCCTCGTTCCTCACTGTAATTCATCTCCTGAGAAAGATAAACTGGTTGCTGAAGAAGCATGTGAGATGAACTGCTTCCTACAAATATTACAAATGACCAAAGGAAACAAGGCTGGCTCTTAGGCTGACAATCTACATAAGCTGCATTAACTACTCAGAATTTTGCTCTGGTCAAAATTTCCAGTCATAAATTATGTTCTTTAAAAAAAAAAAAAAAAGGGCTTATGTAAAGCTGAGCTTGAACTTTTCTTAAAAGTATAATCATGACACAAAGTTGGTCTGCATCCATGAATAACAAAAGCAATTGGTCTGACAAATTTTTGGCTTATTTTGAAGTTCATTGTAACACTGCCAGGCAAAGTTTATTGTCAAAGTGCTAAGACAATTCTGGTTTTCTGACCCATATCCTGTGTTTTGCCCAAGAAAATGAGACTTACATGACTGTGCTGTGTGCCAGGCTTTTGGAAAGTTTTCATCTCTTTACCCAGTACCTGCTCCGTTGTGTGTTTTTGAGGAAGGAAATGAGGGAAATAAAAATCAGCTTCTTTTGGCATGATTGGTCACTTTGGTGGCCTTTAGTGTTTGAATGTTTGAATAGTTTCTTACAAAAGGCAGGTTGCAGTTTTTAGCTTTTATTAATCTGTGGCCTTTCCCTCCGAATGCAGATTGTCTTGTTAGTCAGTCGTCTGTGTCTTGTGGCGATGAAAGTGCATTAATTGAAACTGAATGCATCAGAAAGGAAAAGGACAGCAAATGGAGCATGGAAGAGCTGCTGGGAAATAAATAACCTAGATTTTTTTTTTGAAAGATTCTATAAAACAGTAACTGATGAGACCACTGATTTTCTAGGAAACTTGGGGAAAGGATGTGTGAAATATCAAAAGTGATTGCACCACTGCGGAGGTTCTTGGATGGATGCCCGTGTTTGATGTGAGGTGCACACGTGCTCTTAGCAAAGGAACATGTAAAGAGATGCAAATCTTCTCTTCCCTGCAGCTGACCTTGTGTCCTCAGTATTTTTTTTTTTCTCTCAGTCTCCACATGCTGGCTGCCACCACTTTCAATATACAGAGAAGAGAGAAGTGTTCTCTAGTAAGGATCACTCAGACACCTGGTTCAGTCCTATGAGCACCTTCTTTGAGGTTAGGGCCTGACAGCTTTAACTTGCTTTTTGGAGTTAAAGCATCAGTTTATATGCAGAATTCCCCTCTCATAGGGAATTCACCCAAACTCACAGGAATTTCAGGACACTCATTCTTCACATCATAAAATGATAACATGAAGCAGTATGTCTTTTTAATTTATTGTCCCAGTGATTAGCCATTTATAATTGCAGTTACATTCCAGACAGGGTATTTTTATATGTGTCATTGGTGTTGCAGGCTTTTTTTTAAGGAAAAAGTCTTAATTGCATTTTTTTTTTGTGAGAAAATAAAGACTTAAGCTTGTGAGTTTTGGGGATTTTTATGTCATCCTAATCCCTTCATACAACTGGAACCTTTTAGTTCTCTTCTGAATTGTCAGAATTACTTAGCCCATGCTTTTGTAGGAAGAGCTTTGGTTTACTTCCTTGTCCTTTAATATCATTGAACACCAGAGGTCTACTATGGTGTGGAAGGCATCAGACACTTCCCCATGGTCACTGCTGAACTCATCTAAATTATCAAAAACTTTCCTAAGGAGCATAGAGAGGCAAATGAACATTGCATTTCTATGCCTGTGTGCAATAAGTAGTTACCTTGAGGCTTCACATTACCATGTCCTTCTAATTGTCTAACAGGATCACCACATAAAATATAGCCAATATCTGATTTGCATATACAATTTTAGAGTACATAAATCTACTTTTTATCCACGGCGATGAGGAGCAGAACTGCATCCTAGGTAGTATCAAGAATGAAACTTAAATATATTGGAACATATAACTTCAGTAAAGACTTTGATACAGTAGGTTTTCTTGTGAATTTATGTCAGTGTTTTGCTTGCACACAGTGGAGAGTCTCTTGGGACGTGCTCTGAAAGCAGCTTACAGTTCTGCTAAGTGGAGGGAATTTTTGAACTAGTTTTGAACACCCTCGTGTACCTTCACTGTCTTCACTGTTCTTCAGGCACTCAGTTTGCATTTTGCAGTCTCAAAAGTCTGGGAATATTCTACTTATTACTTGTGTCAAGTCTATAAAATCAATGACATTAGGAAGCCGTAAGAGACATCAACTTAATAAGCCACCTCCACCATCTTGATGATGTGATATGGTGCTGTGACTGGCTTACATGCTTTCTTTTTATTTTTTCCTTCTACTTTGTTCCTAATATTTTATTTAAAATAGTCCTACAGAGGGCAGTAGACGTCTGTGGGAAAAATTACACTTTTCCTTTAGATTGGATGTTAGGTAAAATACCAGTAAGAAAAAAAGTAGTACCAGACTTAGCCCATTTCTGCTTGAGATCAAAGGAAATGGTCATTACTCAGATTTATAAAGAAGGCAGGTTGATGTCAGAGTTCTCTTAGATAGTATCAGAAAAAGGAAAAAACCCAAGAATACATGCAAACAGATTCAGACAGTGAGGTGAAATAAATGATTTTTAATAGCAGTGTCCGTATGGGCAGGAGAGTAAGAAAAGTGAGTGTTCCTCTCCTACTCTTTTTATTTTATTTCTTTCAAATTTGGGGTAAACCCTTTTAACTTTGAACACTGTGTGCATTTACTAACTGGTTTTTAATATGTAGAGGGGAGTCACTATGTTCAAAAGGATATGTGATGGCAGGTCAAAGGGCACACATTCGTTTAGGGGAAATCCAGAAGTCTGGGAATAGGAACAAAATTCTCCACTATGAGAGGAACAAAACATTGGAGAAGTTTGTCCAGAGAAGAGGTCAGGTTTCACTTGCTTGGAGGTATTTAGGACTTGCCTTGACAGGGCCCTGGATAACCTCATCTCAGGTTATCCAGGCTATCCTCATCTCCTGCTTTCAGATGAAGGTTGGAAGAAATATCTCCAGAGAGTTCTTGTGACCTAGACTGTTGCCACATTTTGATGTCTATGAATACTATCTCCTTGTAAATTTTTTCTTAGGTATAAACTGTTTAAGATAGGAAGAGATACTAAGGTGTTTTGAAGGACGAGTTAAGGAATTTCTTTCCTCTTAACTTTTTAACTTCACGTTATCAAAATAGGGCTGACTACCATCAGTAGAATGTTAGCAAGGAAATGTCACCCCCACTCCAGTGAGCAAACTAGTGTATGGTTACACATGCCACATGAGTGCCAAAAATGTGTGCACTCTATATGTAGGCAGTTATATTTATCAGGTTCAAGAGGTCAGAGCATCAAGTTCAAGGGCATGGTTCAAGAGGCCATGGCAAATCTTGTCAGAGTTTTAGCAGGAAAGACTCTTCAGGGTTAAATCAGGGTCTTCGTGTTAGCTTTTCTAGGAAATCCATATTTATTTCTCTAAATGCCCTCTTGCAGAAGAGTAGAAAATCCCAAATCTGGAAATGAGCCATTGGAATTTCTACTCCTGATGATAAAAATGTTTCATATTCAAGTGCTGTATTGATATAAAAATTCATGACAATACTTTCTGTGCCTTGGTTCTTTGTGATATTGGGCTTGTCTTGAGCTCAGCATTGCTTAAGGTCATTTAAAAATGGCAGATTTGTATTATGTCAAACCCTCAGACTCAATTTTAAAAGTCTACTTTAGCAACTGAGGGGAAAAACTCTCATCTTCATGTGGAGCAAGGCGAGAAATGTGCATAAGGAGCTCAAACCTCAGAGTTCTTGTGGGTAGTGTCTTGAAGGCTGAGATATTCATTAGTATTCAAATGGGCATTGAAACAGAGCTCTGCATGAACAGAGCTTTGGAAAATCTCCTTTGCAGTTTGGTGCTTAAAGAGTTCATTTATATTCTTTGTCTAAAAGAAATGTCCTAAGCTTCCATTATTACCTGCAAGAAGATACCTGTAGTGACATTTATAGTAATAACAATCCCTCCTTATCTCAGTAGATAGTGTGTGGGTATCCATTTCTCAGGAATTTGATATTAGCCCAAATAAGACCACAGATAGAAATGTTAAGAATGAGGGTGTTTAGCCATTGGAAGAGATTAAATCAGACATAATGAGTCAAAATTTAATATTTGCCCAGAGCTGGTGTTCATACAGAGGTTCCAGTTTTGGCTCAGAAATTACTGAGCCCTTTTGTCTTTAAGATCAACATAGATGATCTGGAAAGTTTTCCTGAATGAAAAATCTTTCACTAAAGCACATTAAAATGGAGGACAAATCTTCTTTTATAGCTTCATGTAAAATGAGATGAAATATTTTGATATTCTGAATGACTGGATTTGGCTCCTGTACCAAGTAAAGGATAATCAAGTGGCATTGCACAAACTTCCTTGCTGGAAACCTTCTGTTTAACCCCATGCAGTTTTTCCACTTCAAATAAATTATTCATTATAAAGAGAGACAAAATCCAGGCTTTTGCCTTTGTGCCTAGTCACAGTGTAAGAACTACAAAACCCAGAAGTGGGGGAAAAAGAGCTCTGAGACTTACCAAGCATGACAGAAATCTGTCTTAGAGCATGTAAAAATTTCTTTCTACCAATTTATAGAAGCATTCAGCCTGAATGGGAAAGAGAGGGCTTTTTATGGCTTCAGGTGCAGGAGGAGTTATCAGGATAGTTGCAGCAGGGAGCTGGGATGTTGGATGCTGGCAGAAGGTCACTGGGATGGCTGAACAGATGCTTTTCACAATGGGCTGTTTGACAAGGGCAGCCTGTGACAGGATGTGGGGGAATGACTTTATACTGACAGAGGGCGGGTTTGGATTAGATTTTAGGAAGAACTTTTTTTACTGCAGGGGTGGTAAGGCCCTGGCACAGGTTTTCCTGTGGCTGCCCCATCCCTGGAAGTGTCCAAGGCCAGGCTGGATGGGGCTTGGAGCAACCTGGGATAGTGGAAGGTGTCCCTGCCCATGGCAAAGGGGGTGGAAGTGGATGAGCTTTAAGGTCCCTTCCAACCCAAACCAGCCACTGTCCTGTGATTCTGTTGTTACATAACAGTTGTTACAAGAAGTCCTATATTTTGAATTACATCTTTTACTGATCAAAGACTGGCTAGTCCTGAAGCGTTCAGGTGCTTGAACACTTCAGGTTCAGTGTTCAGTTCATACCAACCCCCAAAGTCATTTTTTTCCAGTGCTCCCTCCTGAGTGAGTCACTGCAGCATCCAGTGGCACACAGATAGGACATAAATGTGAAATTTTGAGCCGTGTTCTTTGTAGGCTGAGGATTTCTAGCTGGGGACTCTCACTTGAGACTAGGAAACTTCAGTTGAGTTCTGAGTCTGAAAGATTCCTGTGCTTATGGATGAAGAGTGTATGGATGTCAGAAAGATGGGAAGTGATTTTACAGAATGAAACAGTTGGGTTGTGCAACATTAACAGTAAGTTAAATTTATTTATTTATTTATCCATTCATTTATTTTTCTTAATTTTTAGGTTGCTCTAACTTTCTTCATGACTGAAAATTGTGTTCTTATAGACTCAGAAAAGATTTCCTTGCTTTGACTTTATGAAATAGTTACTTTCAATCCTGTTCTATATCCATCTTGGGGCTAGTATTAGTTTTAGGTTTTTCTTTAGAAATAAATCTAATAATTTGCTAAGAAATTATTCTAATGTTGAATGAGTCTAACATTTACTTTTGAAATTATGACTTGATAAGACTGTGCCAAATTCACTAAGATTAAAAGGATTGCAAAAGGAGATAAGATTTTATATTTTTGAAGAGCCATAGGTATATAAAATATGAAACGAGTTTGTGCGCACTTTCAAATTTTCACTGGGAAATAGATGTAATTGTCTCAACAGTGTGAAAATATGATAATTACTTAAATATCAGTCATCCCACCTTGTAAAAATGTCCCATTACTTTATTTAGGCCAGACATGAAGCAAACATCATATTCTGCTTAGTGTTTAGGGTGCTGCCTCTGTGCTCCTCTGTTGTGGCATTCAAGAGATGCTCTGGTTTTATTGACCAAGGGTTTACCCTGTAAGTCTGACAGATGTAAAATAAATGTACAGAATTTGTCTCAGTGAATCCATTACCAGAGTAGTGGGTGTTTTCTGTTGTTCTGCTGTGTGCAGTACCAAAAACAGGTGCTGGAGTAACCCTATCCAGTTTTCTAAATATAATATACATTGAAGGTATCTACCAAATGATTAAGGGGATTTATTTTGCCTTGAATATAGTACAGTGATCACGAATTTGATCATTGAAGAGTAAAAAAACCCGAAAACACAGAGAGAAAGGAAGGACCATGAGGTAATCTGAAAGATATGCTGAGAAACCTGGTACTTTCTTTTGTTGAGTCATCACTTTGAAGTGCAGATATGGCTCCTGGCTTTAACTCTGAAGAGCTGTGCTTCAAATTTTAACTTTTTTTAACAATTTAGCTTGCAGCTTACACTATATATTTGTAGAATTGCATATGTAAAGAACATGGGGAGTCTGCGCTCCAGCTCTTGAATGAAAATCAACTGTACCTGTATAGAAAACACCTACAACTGAACAGGTGCTCACAAGCCTGTTCTGAAATGTCTCATGACAGGGACTTGACCATCTCTTAAACATCCCTTCCAGTGTCCATTCGGTCTTAAAAATAGCTATTTAAAATATACACATAAAGCCATTCTGTGTGGCTAAAAATGAGGCATATTTTTGCTCTTTCTTGATCTCTGTCCTGTATATAACAGTCTTCATGTATTTGAAGGCTTAAAATGTCTCCTTCAGCCTTTTCTCTTGTAGACTAAGCAATATGTACTACTCCATCCTTTTTCTTAGAGGTTTCTTGTGATAAACCTCTTCAATGTGATAAATCTCTTTTATGTCTTCATGGTCTCTGCTGGCCCCTTTCCAGTCTCTTTTAGAGGGGTGCTGGAGGTGGACACAGCACTCCACCTGATGCCTTATTTTGCTGCTGAACAGCATGGAGTAGTTAAGTTCTTTGTCTTCTGTCCTGTGATTCTCCAAACCTCTGATTCCATATGTGATACTCCTGAGGCATTTCTGAATGGCATTTCTTTTCCCTTGGTGCCACACTGGGAAGTGTGCAGCTGCATTCTGCTGCTGCTCCTTTTGCTGCAGTGCAGTTTCACAGCTGATCGCTTGAGCTTTTCAATTTAGTCATTCAGTTTCTTCTTTCTCAGTGCACACCTCTTCAGTCAGCCTCAGTGAATGAAATCTTACTGACTCGAGTTTATTTCTCCAATTTACCAAATGAATTGATGCTGAGAGATTCCCCAGACATAAGGCTCCTGCCTTGGGTCAGAAGGTGACCCTTGTAAGAGTCATCAGTGTCAAACAAAATACTCATCTTTGGCCAGCTGAGATGTGTGTATATCCTGGGGAATTGTTTGCACTCTTTCACTTTGCTAATCAAATGTGCTTTTAAAAAATTGGCTCATTTTAGTAAATCCTCAGTGACATATTTATGTTGGCTGTGTACCCATCAAACAGCTTAAAGACTGTCAGGAAATAGCAAGCAGCATGGCATGCTTATAGGACAAGATATGAGTATGCAGTGAATCATATTTGTGCTTAATTTTACAACTGTTCAGCTGACTGAATCTGCCATTTAAAAATATGTCCCCTTCTACCTAGACAAAGCCTGGCTGAAGTGGAGCTTTACAAGACCACAGGACTTTGAACATAGTTGGTATAAGCTTTAGAAATACGTAAAACAAGCCAAAAGTGTATTTAAGCAAAGTTTCAGGGAAAAGAAATACCCTAAAAAAAATTAGCCAGTGACATGTTCTTAGCAGTACAGTTCATGAGGATAAAAAATCCTGAGCTTTGAAGTAAAATTCAACCTTGAGAAGCAGCTTCTTGCCCAGTGTCCATCTGCATAGCTGCGTTGGAGGTGGTGGAACCACGTTAATTTATACCAGCTGAAGTGCTGCTCCAGCATTTCATGGCCTTTGCAGTGTCTACATGCTTCCTTTTAAAATAAATATTTACAATTTCTCATAAATTTATTGCTGGGCGCAGTGTGCCAGAAAAACGGCCACGGAAAGAAAGGTTCACTATTAAATCATGGGAAAGCAAAGAGCAGTGGTGGCTACATCCCAGACTTCTCCACGTGCCAGCAGGTTTCTACCACATCTGTAGGAGCCCCTTCTCCTTGGGTTGAGGAGCATTGTTCAGCCTCCCTGGGCCCTTCTGTCTGTGGCTTCTCTGCTGAACTTTTTGCCTGTTCTATAACCAACTACCCCTGAAGAATCTGTGACTGGCACCAGAGAACTGGAAGGAAGAAGACCCCACCATAAATCACAGTGCGTGTCTGTCAGCTGGTTTGGGTACAAATGGACAATAGTTCTCAGAGCTCTGGTTTTCACAGTGCCTGTTTCATACAGCCTGCAGGAGAGATGTGTCAGAGCAAGGCTGCTAACTGTACATGTTGTCCACTCCAGCTAAGTGTAAAATCTAATGAAAGATTCCATAACAACTTCCTGCCTGGAATTCATTAATGCTTTTGAATAAATCTGTTGTGAGAAGTCTTGGGGGATTAGCTTGTACAAATAGTCAGAAGGAAAGGGAGAAGAATGAACAAGAATGGTATTTGTCTAGTATAAAATGCAGAGTGCAACTTGCTTTGAATGGCACAGTAAACTTGGTTTCATTATTTTTATGATCATCTAACTGGTATGTGGTCAATAGAGGTCCCTCCAAGCTTTCTTCGGCATTCATGTCGACAGCATTTTGAATTTTACAGTAAATAAACAAAAACAACAAGGAATTCAAATGTCTTAGTTGGTTATGGCGAGACAATGAGAAAAGGGGCTGCCTGTGCTCCAGTTTCATTTCCCCTCACCTCAGCAAAAATGCTGAGTCTTGGCTGAGTGAACTAGCCAACAGCAGAACCGTTGTTCCATGTGCTGGAGCTCTGTGTGAATGGAGACAGCTTTACAGAAACGTGGAAGTTGAGTTTTTGACTTATCCACAGGCTTTGGTGAAGGTTTTCAGAGCTAGAACACATTTCTGTGGATGCCTGGAGCTGCTGTTGAAGTCACAGGGTTTACAGCGCTGGGATTAAAGAAGTAGATATGATGGGAGAACAGTATCACAGAGTAAAGGTAATTTTTGTGTTGCGTTACAGTAAATTTTGTCACTGTTAAAGGGAGAATCAGTGGGCAGAAGTTGAAGGAAACAATTCTGCTCAGTTAGAAAGGGTCCTGAGCAACCTGGTCTACTGGAAGGTGCTCCTGCCCTTCCATGGCAGGAGATGATCTTTAAGGTCTCTTCCAGCTACAGTTCCAGCTACAGCTGTGATTCTAAGGTTTTATCCTCAGCAAAGCAAAAACATTCTCTATTCAGGCTTTTCTCAGGTTATGCAGAACTTCCCTGTCTGGCAATCTGCTTCAGAAAAATAATTTCTGTTGGGTTTTTTGTGGTCCAGAATAGAAGCAAGAACAGAAAGCTCCAGCCATCCTGTGGGTGGAGGCCTTGCCCACCCCAAACTGGTAGCTCAGCTGGTGTCTTCCTGCCAGCTGCAGTTCTCCCAGTGTTACAATTGAAATGGAAATGGAAGTTTCTGTGGGCCACAAGAGTTGTGCTTATTTTGAGGAAGAGCTGTGTGCCAGGTGGCTCTTGTTGGGAATGCTCTGCTCTACCTGCTCGTGGTTTGGGTTATGGAAAGATTGGGATTTTTATAGTTGGCTCCTGGCAGGAATGCAGACATTTCCATGCTTTCCAGGGTTTGATAAATGATCATTGAAGACGAGAAGAGCTCAGCTAAAAAAACAGTCCTTCTCTGTAGGACTTTATGTGCAGTGGTTTGAAGGAGAATCTTCTGGTAGATGGGAAGGGTTAAGATTCACCATTTATTCTTCTAGATGGGAAATGATGAAACTGCCACAGTGGTTTCTGCAGTTCTGACACTGTAATGTCATAGAGCAGAGCTGCTTTTATTTCCTAAATGAGAATCTGGCTGTGGATTTGCTTTTAAATCTGTTATCTAATCTATAGGTTGGACTAAAAGATATTTCTCTTCATAAGAACTTACTTTTCCCATAGCTGTAAAATAATAAAAAACAAAAGTTTGTTCATTCAAAATGGGTAAAAATGCTGTTAAGTTCTTGACCCTCCTAAGGAGAGTAACTATGAGAACATCCTTTGTCTGTGTGTTGCTTTTCATGTTTACAATGATGGCTTTTGAAAGTTTTCAGTTATAGCAAATCAAAACTTACTTTGAGTGAACATTACAAATGATGGGAAATTGCATATATTTTCTCCTGACCTTATTATAACATAAGCTCTCAAAGACTTCTGTGGAAGAATTAAATCATAAGCCTTCAGATTATTTTTTTTTTCTTCTTCACAAACGGGTGGGTTTGCAGATGAAGTTCAGTCTTTGCAGGAGCAGCTAAAATCAGATTTACCCATGCTACAGTGTGTATTGGCATTGGAACTGGACCACCAACATCTTTTTTAACAGGAACATTAGGAGCAAAATAGATTTCAGGCCAAGATTTGACTTTGAAAAGAGGAAAGTGATCATTATTTATTGTAGACTGTAGCTTGGGTTTGAAAACATTTCTTTTATAGTCAGTTTTAGTTAATGCAGGTTGCTGAAGAAAGAAAATACCTCCCACACAAAGGAACACATGGGAAATAATAAGCTTATTAATTGAATGCATGAAACCTGCTCCCCTTTTCATGAAAGAAGGGTCTATGCTTTGCTGAATGAAACTTTCCCCTTTGCATGCTGATGCGTTCTCCACGAATTGATGTTGCTGCTTCATTAGGAAACCCAGCATTTGAAGCTACATTCTGGCAGCAGAACTCCTTTTGCTTACCAAACTTGGCCAGAGGAGTAAAAGAGCCAGCACTTGTTTGTAAGGAAGAAACAGAGAATCTGAAAAACTGAAGTTTTCTTAAGCTGGAGCAATTTTTCATGAGTGTTTTAGGTTGAACCTTTTATTTCTTGCAGTAACTGTGCACGGTGCAATGTAGTAAATCATTTGAGGATGTTCAGTTTCCAGTTTCACTGTATTTGACCCAAGTACAAATCAAAATCCACCACAATTGTGTAAGGAAGTACCTTCTTTCCTTTCCCAAAGTGTTGCTGTTTAACTGTAGACTTTGTGAATCTTTTTCAGTCATTTCAGGTGTGTAGCATCCAGTGTTCACAGAATTCACTTTGTAGAAAATGTTAAGTAGACACTCTGAAAATTACATTACGCTTGCAATGTATTCTATTTTTTAATGTTACAGTCATAGTATTGTCCTAATTTTGGTTTCTCTGATATGTCTGTAAATGGAGCTGCACTGTGCTCCTCCTACGCCACTGGCAACAGAAACAAAATTCACTTCCAGACAGGAGGGTGTATGTGGGGGCATTGGGACAAAGAGAGCGTTATGTTCATAAACAAATAAACTGGAAAAAACCACATATTTTAGTCAACGACCAAACATAAATAAACAAATAAATAGATTTCGTTAAAAAACGAAACGTTAAAAACAAAAATGAGGAGAAATGAAAAAGTTCTAGATTTTGCTGGGAAATAAATTCTGAGCAATGCTCTGGGATTTGGAGAACAAGCCATTTCACTCGATCCAAGTGAAAAAAGCCAAGTGTCTTTTCCCAGAGGTCTGTGAACTGGAGCACTCATCTGTGCTCTTAGGATGTAGTTGAGGTCCCAAATCAGCCAACCCCTTCTGTTCACTTCCAGAAGAACATTGTGGAGCTGCTCAGAGCCCTGTTTTGATGTGGTAGCCTTTGCTGCCTTGCAGTGACCTAACAGCCAGCTCAGTGTCTGAGACAGGGCCAGACTTCTCAGCCAGGTCATGGTCCCTCTTGTCCCAGGTGAGTGGCTCTGAGCGCTTGGGAATGCAGGCTGGCTTTGTTCATCCCATGCACACATTGCCTGCATTGTTCTCAAGCTGCTGTGAAGCAAGTGTTGGAGAAGGCAGATTCCTTTTCTAAGAAATCTGCTCAGTTGTCTGCGTGCTCTGACCCCAAGCCGAGTTTTTGTGCCTGCTTGTGTTGTACTAACAGGGTGCACAGCCAGCTTTTCTACTTTATGGATAGAAACCTTAGTGGACATTTTCATTGTGTCACCCTTCTATTGCTCCAGCCCTGTTTTTCTGAGCAGGTGAAGGCTTCCCTGCCCATATTGATCAGTGCACTGGGTCTCTCCCTGGTTGTAAATCCATCCTAGGCGTGTTCATGAATCCCAGACAGCTCTGATGATTTTAGGGCATGGCTCTTCTTAGTGCTGAGATTTGTTTAGCATGATGAGGCCAGAAGACATGTGGATTAGGAACTTAGTGTTGAAAGTACTGTCAATCTCCAGTTCCTATAGCAATATCTCAATATTGAGATGGGCTATTACTATTTTTAAAAATAATTTATACAAATTAACCGTACAGTACGCACAATTGGGATTTTCACTTCATTGCTGGACGTCTTCTGTGGAAGGCAGGCTGAGACAAAGGCTTGCTTGTTATGAATGTGCAGAAGGAGCCTGGTGTGGTTTGGGGATGGGAAGTGGACTGTGATGAGCAGGAGAACTTCAGGAAATGAAAACCAAAACAAAGCAGCAGTGTACGGTAAGAGGCATGAGGGAAAGAGCAGTGGTGCAGCTTTTGAAAGCAGAGTGAGGAACTTTTCTGGCAGCTTGTGAAGAGGTTGTCACCTTCCTTCCTTTCCTCTCTGTGTCAGGGCACTGTGTCAGGTCACTGCTCCTGTTTCCGCTGGGAGTCACTGGGACTCCTCCCACAGAGTTGGAATGCCTGGAAGTGCTCAGAGAAAGGTGCAGGTGTGGTGCTTAGGGATATGGTTCAGTGGTGGGCTTGGCAGTGCAGTGTTAATGTTTGGACTTGGTCTTGGCTGTCTTTTCCACCCTAAATGATTCTCTGATTCCTATGCCATTATCTCTTTGGTCCTCCTTAACACATTGGATTGAATTCAGCAGGCTTGAGCAGAGCAGTGAGAGAAGTGTATTGTTAAGGAGTGTCTTAGAAACCTGATTCTGTGCTAAGTGAGGAAGATGTATGTGACTCAAATTCTTTGAATCCTACACCTTTATCTCTTTGGTCCTCCTTAACACATTGAGTTGAATTCAGCAGGCTTGAGCAGAGCAGTGAGAGGCTGGATGGCATCACTGTTTGGGATATTTGGTGGCTTGATTATCCTTCTGTACTAGAGTAAAACAGGAGTGATGCCCTGGAAGTCAGCAGGCTGGCACCAGGTTAAAAGCAGCGTAATTCCTGTCTGTGTCTGTAATCCAGCTCCTGATTCCTTCCAGCTCCATGTGGGTACTTTGCCATAGGAAAAGGACTAGCAAAACTGGCCAGTATAATAGTTACTGGTTAAGAGTCCTGGAAACCTTCTGACTGGAGTAATATTTTTTAAAGTATCATTAATTCTTGCTATTCCGCTTTGTCCATAACCAAATGAAATGGCTGAGTTTATTGTTAAGGAGTCTCTAATACTCTGAGAAACCTGATTCTGTGCTAAGTCAGGAAGATGTATGTGACTTACATCTTCAGTAGATCTGGTTTGGATCAGAGGAGGGAGGTTAACAGAGCCGTATCTTCACTGAGCAACTGAAAGTGAAGCAAAACAGCCCCTGTGTGGCTGCAGCAGCTCGTGATTTACAGGGCTGGATTCACAGGGCTGCTCCTGCTGCCGAGAACGCACGCTCTCCACTGCTGTTGATTTTTGAATTAAAAAAATGCAGCTCTGTACACAGTTTACTTTCGTGCTAGAGGGCAGGGAAATATAGGTAAGAGCCGTTAATCCCCAGCAGGCTGCTGGGCAGGCGAACAGACACAGATGACAAAATTTAATTGGAAACATGAGCAGTTTAACAGAAAACATATTTGTGATAATTGAGAGAGTAACATCTCCAAAAGGGAAACTCTGCAAAGAGAAACTGATTCAGAGGAGAAGTGGCCACTGGTAGGTGAGTGTGATTTTTCAAGCTCTCTTTAGGCTCGGAACTAATTTCTTAATGAGAACAAATAACATTAGGAGGAACTAACTAAATACAAGATTCGTTTTCTCTGTGGGGGAGGGCTGTGCAGTTACTGCCACAAGTTTCTCTTACAGCTGTATTAGGATATGTGGTAATACTTAATTTAGGTTCTTTACAAAAGGGTGCAACTGGTTTTATTTTTGTACATGGAGTTTTCTTCTACCTTTGCATTATGAAGATATTACCACCTCCACCCCCAATAACTGAAGGGACTTGAGTTTTACTTTTTTCCTTACTCCTGCATTTTTTTATGTTTGAGGTTTTTCTAAGAATCAAACTTGGAGAGCAAGCATTTTGCCAAAAGCAGAGGGAACCCTTAGTTACAAAATAGTGCTGTGTTTTTGCTAATGAAAAGGTATTGTGGACTTAATAAGGGAGAGCACATTGCAGAACACATTTTGGTTTGAATTGGAAGAGATTCTTTTTCTTCCTTCTTTTTCTTGAAACAGCAAGTAAATGTAAATTATACAGTAGGAGCTCGTTGCTGCTCTGCTGGGTAGGAAAAGAAGACTGGCTTTTATTTTCTTGGAATTTCACTGGCGTTGAAAATACCGATGTGTGTCTTTTTAATGTTATCAGTGTGAAATCCTTGATGTTTCATTACAGAAAGAATCTCACGGTAACTCTTAACACCAGGTTACTACCGTGTTGTATTTTTGGGTTGCTTTGTGTGTTTTTTCTTCCAGAGCCTGCAGACAGCACGGCCTCCCAGCCCACAGGAATGAATGAAAATGTCTCATCCTCAGTTCAAAGCTGCGGCAGCGCTGTTCCTTGCAATAACTCCTCAGCCATCCCTCAGCCCAGCTCTGCTATTAAACCTTGGCGCAGCAAGTCCCTCAGTGCCAAGCACACAGCGACGTCTTCCATGTTATCCACGAAGCAGCCGGCAGTGGAGCCTCCAAAGCCGCCCTCAGAAATCGCCAAAACAGCTCCCAACAGCCAGAAATCCATGCTGGAAAAGCTAAAACTCTTCAACAGCAAAGGGGGTTCCAAAGCAGGGGGGACCACGCTGGAGTGTCCAGGCTCTCGGGACAACAGCTGTGAGAAACTGGAGGCGCTGCTCAGCTTTGAGGAGAGTGAAGAGATCGATGCCACCAATCAGAATGTCAACAACCCGGGATCCATGTCCAGCAGCCCCAAAATTGCACTCAAGGGAATTGCACAAAGGACTTTCAGCCGCGCGCTGACTAATAAGAAAAGTTCTCCGAAGGGTAACGAGAAGGAGAAAGAGAAACAAAAAGAGAAGGAAAAGGATAAAAGTAAAGACATTACAAAGAGAACGTCCATCACCGAGAAGCTGGACCTGAAGGAGGAACCTAAAGAAGAACAGACAGCACTAACAACAACAACAGAGATGCCAAAAAAGTCCTCCAAGATCGCAAGCTTTATCCCTAAAGGAGGGAAGCTGAACAGTGCCAAGAAGGAGGCCTCTGCCCCTTCGCACAGTGGAATACCAAAACCAGGAATGAAAAACAGCGCAGGGAAATCCTCAAGTGCCCCTGTTCCCGCAAAGGAAGGCGAGAGGAGCCGTGGCGGCAAAGCCGGCTCGGGGCTCTCCCATCAGAAGTCCCAGCTGGACAGCCGTCATTCCAGCTCCTCCTCCAGCCTGGCTTCCTCCGAGGGGAAGGGCGCCGGGGGCCTCCACGGCAGCAGCAGCAGCCAGGCTGTGGGCGGCCCTGCGGTGAGCACCCACACCACAGGCAGCAACACCGTGAGCGTGCAGCTACCTCAGCCCCAGCAGCAGTACAGCCACCCCAACACCGCCACTGTCGCGCCCTTCATGTACAGGTACGGCGTGCGCCGCGGGAGTAGGGTCACCGGGAGGGTCCTTCTGGACATTTCCGTGTGAATGCTGCTCCGTGGAGAAGTTTATTGCTTCAAGAGTGTGGGCAATCCGTGCGTCTTCGCAAAAACTGATGGTGAAGGCGGTATGAGAAGTCGTGGTAGATGGGTGTGGCAGCTCTGGCTTCATTTTTTTCCTTGCCAAGGTCGGGATGAATAATACATGGGAAATGTAGGTTTCGAGTTGGGACTTGGGATGTTTATTACTTCTTATCTGTTTACAGGCTGATAAGCTGTGAGCTCTAACTAGCAAGTTATAGAAACGAGGTAAAATGGAGTGCTTCTAACTCTTTCCAAGTTTATTTCAGCACTAATTACCCAATAATGAGGTGACACCCATATTATTTATACTTTTGACCCAATAATGACCATCCAAGGCCCACAATGCAGACCTTTTTCACCCAACTACATAAAATCACCTAAACCCATGAAGAAGAAGGACTTGGACTCTAATGCCCAAAATCTTCCATTTTGACACACCTATATGACTGTATACTAAAATCCCAAAATCCAGGTTTCCAGAATTCTGACAGACAGGAGGGGGAATAATGGTTGTATCCAGCTCTACTGGCAGGAAACATGACAAGCTCCATGACCAGGTGCTGCTCTTCCAAAGGGTACAAGAAGGTGCATCAGGTTTGTTTTATAGCTTTGAAAGCTGTAACAATGCCAAGACACACTCATGGGTCTTTGTTGTGGCTGACTGTGGTGGAGCTGCCTCACTATAAGCAGGAATTGGAAATTCGAAAAAAAATAAATAAATGAAAATAAAAATCCTTTTGTTTAAGTAAGGCCAGACAAGAAGTCTGTGGTACTGTATGTGTTAACCCCAAGATAAGGAAAAGGGCAGCCAAATGAAGTCACAGCTATCCTCTGTCTAGTCCCATTTTCTGTTTGAAGCACCTTCTGTTTGACAGTGACAGTAGAGGATACATAGGGAAGTACCCTAGGGATAGTAGGGAAATAAGGAGAGAAATCAGTAGCAGAGATTATTAAAGACACAGTATGACTGGGACACAAGTTTCTCAGTCAGAGGATGGGATTTTTGGTTTGGACAGCCATCTCATGGGGGTTTTTTGACACTGCTTTTAGTGTCTTTCGTAGGAAGAGGATGCAAGTGTTTGTTCTGTCTTCATCATCTTCTTGCTGCTTATGATCTGAAAGACCCCTCTCACCTCCTTTGCTTGCTTAAGATGTGTCCTTTCTAGGCTAAGGTATCCTAACCTCTTTAGTTTTCACTTGTGAAGATTTTGTTCATGATCTTTATTCATTTTGGTTGCCCTTCCCCATGGTTTTTTCAGCTCTACTGTACACATTCTTTAGGCTTGGCTCTCTTGGCAGATGTAGCATAAAAAATGGTTGATCACATTTTGTAAGTAAGAGTGAATGACAGTGGAATGAACCTGAAGGAGAGGGATGCCAAAGGCCTATGTAGGAATGCAGAATGGGAAGAGCAACACTTGAGTGTTCTGGCCCCTTTGAGGATTCTCCCTGTATGGAATTAAATGCCAAGGCACCTGGAAAACAGAAACCTTTGGAGAAATGTTGTTAAATTTATTACTACAGTGTCCCCTCCTTGTTGGTATTGATCTTAGTCTGAACACAGATATCATCTAAAATGTGAAAGCAGATGCAATCCATACAATTTCTATAATCTAAACATACTGATAGACTCCGCACAGTATTTACCTGACCTTTTACCAAAACCAGGAATGAAAACTACCTGCTGGCAGCTGGCAAATTGAAAAATACTGTTTAGTTTTCAGCACTGGAGGAAAAAAGTAACTCTGTAATCATGTTAGCTTTAAAAGGAAAGAGAAAAGTCAGATCATATTGGTTTGCAAGGCAAACATAGCACATTATTGTATTTACTATCCAGACATTATTTCAATCTGCAAAATGCACTTGTTAATGCACTGCAGTAGAAGGCTCAGGTGTTTTCTGACATCATTTAAGGTTACTTTATCAGCTGCCTGTAGACTTTTTGTTTGGGTTTGATGGGGTTTTTTTAAAGCAAAAGGCATAAGAAATTGTCCTGCATTTTGTATAGGGTTGTCACGGGCAGAATGGGAGCTTCAGACAAAGTTTATTAAAGAAGCCTTCCTCTTTAGTCAGGAGGTGCAGAAAAGGCCCCGTTGCTTTCTAAATTCCTTCTCAGAGAGGAGTCTGGGTGCAGCTGGATCCAGACTTAGCACCAGACTTTGTCAACTTTGTTCATGTCTAAAGGATTATATAGGTGTAATTGACCTTCATATAACACAACTGTCCTGTAGGATTAAGGATGGGAAACCAAATATATTTAAATGAAAATAAGTGATTTGTTTTGATAATGATTAGACTAATAGTTCTCAATCAGAATTATTTACTGCATGGTAAAGGCAGCTGTGATTACTAGCATAGTATAATTCACTATTTTGGAAACAATGCCAAAGGAATTACGTTAAAGTTATATTAAAAGCAATTATTCAGTAGATGTTACTCACCCATAGCAATGACTGTGGGAACATCTCTTTTCCTCCCTGTCCAGGATGTCCCCACTCAAGGAGGGGTGTGTTAGAAGGCCTTGCCATTAAAGAGTGGGATTGGGCTTTCATAGGTCACAGTGACCATCAGTCCTGTGTGTCCTGGCCAGCTGTGTCAGCCCAGCATCTCCAGTTATCAGTGGTATCACTGTTGGGTCCTTTATCAGGTCCTTTGCCAGGTCTGCCACATCTTCACCTCCCTGTCAGGAGGTTGAACTTTGGGGTTGATGAGTCAGGCTGGTTTCAGCCTTATTCAACACCAAAAGCAGCAGGAAGCCCCTTCTCCTTCTGCCACAGACAGCTCTGTAAAATAGGGCATTGTTCCAGTTGTTCTATCCTCACTCCAGGCAGAGCATCCTGCTGCAAGAGTCAGGTGAAATTAGGAGTATTGCAATAATAATTCCTCACTGTATCCCCACTTTCTTACTGCACTTACCCTTGGGGCAGGAGAACTTCCAGCTGTGTGTTGGTGTGGCTCTATAAGCAGAACACAGCACAATTAGTAAAGTGAATTGAGTCACAGTATTTTAGTGAAATCTGACAACAGATCCTTACATCACCTTTGATTTCCTGGCAGCCATAATATTGGACAATAAATTGGAGTTTGAATTTGGTTTTGCCCAGTCATTTCTTTTAAAATGGAAGTGATGTTGAAGGGAGCCTAGCAGGAGTGTGACATGCCATCAAATGCTGCCTGATTTATCTTCATGCAATACACACTTTATTGGAGAGGATCAGATTAGCCACAACAACTGATGTTATTGATAATTAAAATATATCTGGAAATCCAAGTGTTTTAAGACCCCCATCTGAGGAGCTGTGAAGCCTATCTTCGACTATGAATTTTTTATTTTTTACAGCTGAGTGCTTGTTTCCATTTCTAGGACATAATTCAACATGGGACTAATGAATTATGTAAAATCAGTCTGCTGGTCTGTTCTGGAGAGTGGGACAGAGTGGCTGATGGCAGGTGCACTCGTCTTGCTGTTGTATTGGAGATACTTTGGCTGGAGAGTGGGTGCACATCCCTGTTTTGTTTTGCTTTCCAGATCTCAGACAGACAATGAGGGGAACGTGACAGCCGAGGCCAGCACAGGAGGGGTCAGCATGGATTCTGCTCTTTATGTCAAAACTGCCCAGCCTGCCCTCGAGGACCTCTCAGGTGAGTCTTGGCAGCATGACTCATTACTGACCGTGGTCTGATTCAATAAAAATGGGCTAGAGCAAGCTGATTTTATTCCTAATGCTTTAGCTCTTAATAACTATATTTCTTTCAGCTCTTCAGCAATGAAAACCAGGTGTCAATAATTTAAATTAAGTTCAGCACAAGTGTGCTCCCCAAATTTCTTGAAATCACCAGGAATTCAGCCTGCTTAGTGTTTTTCTTGGAGATGTGCAGCATTTTTAAGGATTAAACTACTCTAAGGATTCTAAGTATTCCCAAGCATTTAATATGCATTGTTTCGTTTTAAAAACTTCATTTTGGAGCTTACAGAAGAGATTGTGTTCATTTCCTTGACGTTTTGGTTTGGAGGAACCTCAGTATCACTCACATGAATCTCATCAATTTGAGAAATTTGAGCCTTTGCAGCAATGGGGCACCAAAATCCACACTCTATTGTGTCCAGCATACAGAAGTTGAAACTGGTTGTGGCTAGAAAATGAGCAGTCTAAATTAGAAAGTAGCTGGTATATTTATCTAGAATTCCTGCTACTGTAAGAAGTATAAAATATTTAGAAAAAAAATAAGCTTATAAGTATAACAAAGGGATTTTCAGCAACCATATTGTTAGAATCTACTAGATTCTACTAATGTGGTCTAAAATGTGATTTTGAAGTCACAGTCTGATCTCCTCCATTTCAGCAATACCTTTGACTTTAGTTACTGTGGGCTATTGCAGGATATCTCATCTGTAGAATATCTCAGGTTTTTTCCATCTGCTTAGTCCTGGTGTCCCCCAGTTTAATGGGGAATTTGAAACCAAATCTTTGGTTTCAAATGAGGGATTTGAAGCCCTCTCTGGAAAAGTGACTTGGCCAAAAGTCTCACAGTGAGATTAATTTCATACTGCATTGCATATTCTGTCAGTGCTGCCTTTATAACTGTGTGCTGATGGCAAAGGTGAGAGGCAGAGTCACTGGTGAGGAAAAGGGCTGCAGGAATGCCTAAGGGACTATATCTGTGTGTACAATTTATACATAGGTGGATTAAGTACTTAAAAGGCAGAGAAAAGGCACAAGCAATAAAATCCTTGAGGACATTTTTGGGTTCATATTTAAATATGAGAGTCACAAGTAAGAAACACAGTGTCCAGCTGCTTAAACTTTTTCAGCATTACCTCTTAATCATCATATTGGCTGGGCTGGATGTATTTCAGCCTGCAAACTGAGACAAAAAGTCTTCAGTCTTTAATGACAGATGTTATGTAACTAGAGGCTATTACTCAACTAGAATATGTAAGTTTTGGGATCCAGAGGCGGAAGACAGCTGCCAGCCTCAAACGAAGGGAGATGCAAACCCCAGCTGTGCACAGCCAGACCAGACAGCAGCATCCATGAAGGGGCCTTGGGGGAAACAGAGCAACCTGAACAAAATAGTCCCTCAGCCCAGATGAATTAGAAGAAATAAGGCAGAGTTGTCTCCTCTCCCTGCATTGCAGCTATTGATGCTGTTCATTTAAAAGCACATATAAAACAAAAGAGAGCATAGGTAGGGGAAAATGGAAGCAGAATTGTTTAAAGATGCTGTCTGCTCATGAGGAGCTGAATGATTTCACAATTAAGCTCCAGGGGCCAACAATCCAATATCTGTCTTTCGAGTGTAGTTGTGATTCAAGCAGTGGAATGTAATTTAAGTGAAAATTTGGTATCAATTTAGGCATAAGAGTGATCTCAGAAGAAATTGGTTTAGTTTGTCTCCTGTGTGTTTTCCTAAGAAGCTACCTACCATTTGCCTTCACATCTATGAGAGAAATGATCTGTAAAAAACCACTGTGACCTTTGTTAAGCTAAAGGCCTATAAATATTTTATGGTTTTTACTAGAAAAATTTGTAGATCCGTGAGTATAGAAAATGTTTTCTGTCCCAGAGACCCACTGGCTAAAGTAATCAGTCTTGTTAGGTGGATGTTTCCAGTCCAGCCAGACCATAATTGTTTGACCCTCTGGCTTAAGTGAATTGTAACTCAGGGAAATGATTTCCCAGGGAGCAGAGAGTGATTAAAAGAAAAATGCTCACACAGGCACTAAGCACTTTGGTCACTAGTTTGTAGCACTGCTGCGTTTTACAGGCAACAGTGTGTGAGTGGTTTTTTCTGTGCCACCAACCTGGCATCTTCTAGAAACGTGAAATTCAAAGGGAGAGAGTGTCAAAAGTTCCAACAACAGCTTTGTTATCTGGTTCTTCCCAGTTGTGATGTGGGTAATACATAGATATCCATCTAAACTAGCAATTGTGTGAGTGCCCAGCATCCTGGCAGCTCAGAAATGCATCACTTTTACAGAGAAGGCTGATACAAAACGTGAAATGTTTTACATTTACTGTAGTATTTTCTTTAGTCATGAGTTGTAAACCCTTTAGAGTGAAATAATTTCCTTCTGTGCCCCACAGAAGCTTTGTGACAGTTTTTTGGAGGTTTTCTGTTCCAGCTTTCAGCTTATAAAGAATACACTGGCACTACTAGAAATTCACTACTCTTCAGCCTCTTAGAGGATTTAACTCTATAAAGCTCAGCTGAGGTAGCAACCAAAGCATTTCTGAAATGACAGCTGAGAGCATGTAAATAAATCATGCTGAAGCACTAATTAAATTATTAATTTGATAAAATGAAATTATGTTGAGGCAGTTGGAAGACCTTTTTCTTTGTGTACAGAAACTCCACTTTTAAAGAGCGGGACACGAGTGTGTTTTAGAACCAAGTATTTAAAGAAGAAAATTTCTAAGTGCCATGAAAATTAAGTCATCCCGCAACTTTGTGTCATGTAGCACATTTTAGGAACAGTAACTGTGCTGTGATGTTGGCAAGCAAACAATAACCTTTTGTTATTTTACCTGGAGCATCACTCAGCATGGAGCACCCACCCCCCCAATCAGCACGGCTTAGTTTATAGAAAGCAGTTATTGTAAGACAAAAAAGATCTAGTGAAAACACAGCACTGGAGCAATTGCCTGTGTCAGGTTCATGTTAATTGTGTCCATATATGAGATGGAAAGGGTGGTATTGATGGAGTGTGTGTTCTAATGAGGTTGAAAGTGAACCAGAATTTAAACTGGGTCATATGGGAAATGACAGTACAGCAACATCTCAAAGGCAGCCTGTGCAATGAGGGTAACCCTGCAGAGCTCATTTCAGTCAGGATGTGATGCGGGCAGGTGCCTGCCGAGGGGAACAGGATCTCAATCCTAACCAGCTTAGAAAGTCAGAAGAAAAGCTCATTGGAGTCAGGTTCAGGCACAGGCGGCAGCTCAGTTCTGTGCTGTCCCCTGCCTGGGCCTTACTGGTGGTTTGTTTTCCCTGCAGGGGAGGATCCGGAGACGCGGCGGCTGCGAACTGTGAAGAACATCGCTGACCTTCGGCAGAACCTGGAGGAAACCATGTCCAGTCTGCGGGGAACCCAGGTCACACACAGGTGAGGGCACCACTGTGGCTCTGAGAAAATGGAAAATGGAAACCACTCTGCTCTTACCTTACATCTGGCTGGGTTGCATCCTTAGAAAAATTGTGAACACTGACAGTGAGAGGTGCTGATCTTGAAATTTTTGTCTTTAATGCACAGAGTTTGAATAATGTTGGCTGGTTATTGGGAGGGCATGATGAGGAATTGATGGGATGGTATTTGTATTGGCTCAAAGGTCAAGGATAGTCACTTCTTGTCAAATGTGTGAGGTGGTGTTTGAATATAAGTTACAGTTTAAAATGTTTCTTCTTACTTCAGTGCATTACACCTCTCTCCCCCTGTGTGTAATATTTTGTTTAAATAAGAGGTGAACTGTGCTTGACCTACATTATCAAGTGCATAACTTAAATTCCTGACCAAACTTCGGACAAACAAATTTTTCTTATATAGTTAGTTATCCCCTGAATGTAACTGCTTTTTCTTTGTAAAGCAGTATTTGGAAATCTTCAACATTATTTAAGATATGCTGTAAATAAGCAAAGATTGCTATTAGACTTAAACGTTATATGAGTTAGGTCTTTCACGTGTTGAACAGGAAGTTTGAGAGAATAAGCTGTTTGGCCCCTAATGCTTGGGGCCTTATGTACCCCAACCCTAACTGAGTTTATTGGAGGAACTCTTTGCATTTTGGCTTTGTATCTAAAGCTGAAGCAGACCTTGCAAAGATGGACTCCCAAAGCCATTTTTCTTTGCAAGTTTCAATTAATGTGACATCCCTTCATGGTTTAATTACTATAACCAGAGAATATAGAGATTTTTGCTTATATGTAACATTGGGAATGGTACAATGCTGTTTATTTTTACTAATATCTACAATAAATTTAAAAAAAGTGGCACTTAGTTGAGCAGGAAAGGAAAAGAGGAGTTTGTGTGGGTAAGACAAGTTGCAGCTATGAATTAGCTGCAAACAAATTAGCTGCAACTCAGCTGTGAGTATTCAGGGTGTAGTCTTACAATCTGTACACATCACCTGAAAACTCATGGTATAATCCCATTTTTAGGGTGTCATATAAGAATATTACCAATAATTTTAAAGATATACATAACTCATGAATATATGAGTAATTTATTGGTTTTTTCTAATTTGGGTTTGAACATCTTCAAAGCAAGTCATCATTATTGGTTTGTTGATATAGAAAATATATTTTGAAAAAATAATTTTTTTTTGCTCTTCTTACTTTTCATTTAATTCTCTCCATAGTGTAGAAATAGCTTCCATCCTGGCGCTGGGCACATCTTTAGAGTTAGAATTTTCATGAATGCGGATAATAAAAGTGGCTACATCAGAAAAGTAGTACTTCAGGAGGTTTTCCTTTAGTCAGCATATTATCCCACTCCCTTGCTGTTATATGTGCTTGAAGATGAGAAAGTCATACTTTGATACTGTGGATAATCCATTTAAAAGTTCCTGCTTAAGTCTTCTGAGGTGTGTTTAGAGCACCTGGTGGCCTGGGAGCAAGAGTCTCTTTGGGAACATGGGGGAAGGACCTGAAAAGTAAAAAGAAAGGATCACCCTGGATGTTGCAGCAGTAAATTGTCGGTAACTTGGTGAGCGTTCAGGGCCTTGGAAGCACCTGGAATCTCACAGCATTCCATGTAATAGCCACATTTGGTCCGGTGCATCTGATGCCTTGGAGTGGCTACCTGAAACAGAGGCTAGACTAGATTAGGAGAATAAAGTGGGTATTTATTAAAGCCTTCAAAGAGGTGCCCCTTGGGCAGTCAGAAGCTTTCCAGAGGCTATACCCAAGAAGGACAACAGTCATGAGTTTTTCTGACAATTTTAAGTTTGGTCCGTTTACATATCAGGAGTTAATTCTCTAATTACAGCTTTAGGTAATGAAGTAATTTACCTCAGTTTGCTCCCCCCCAATTCACTTTTGTTTATGCTTTTCGGGCCCTGAGGCTGTAGGCTGTAGGCCTGAGGCTGTAGGCTGTTTCAGACCCAGAGGGATTGTTTTCTCTGACCAAAAGGTGAAGACGGTTAACACTCCATGTGGAATTTAGAGTTATGCACTAGCACAGTGCAGGATCTGAAACACATTAAAGCTAAATACATAGACATTAATAAGCATTCTTTATATTTCCCCACCAGATTATGAAAATAAAGCTTGTGCTAGAGCCTTGTTAAATCACGATAGAACGTTTGGAAAAAAAATTCACGTGGAATTCTGTTTTGATAGTTTAATGATAGTTTTCTGATTACAAATTCGGAGTGATCTTGCCCCTACCTGAGGCCAGAGCATATCCTAAGGCAGTGTGTTTCTCCTTTCCAAGCACGCTGGAGACCACCTTCGACACCAACGTCACCACGGAGATCAGCGGCCGCAGCATCCTCAGCCTGACGGGGCGGCCCACGCCACTGTCGTGGCGGCTGGGCCAGTCCAGCCCGCGGCTGCAGGCGGGCGACGCGCCCTCCCTGGGCAATGGGTACCCTCCAAGGGCCAACGCCAGCCGCTTCGTCAGCGCTGAGCCGGGCGCCGGCCGCTACCTGTACCCGGCACCGCTCCGCCGGCAGCTGGCCGCGCGCGGCAGCACCGTCTGCCACCTGGACATCGCCGACAAGGCCGGCGACGACGTGGACCTGGAGGGCATCGCCATGGATGCCACCGGGTACATGAGCGACGGCGACGTGCTGGGCAAGAACATCCGGGCCGACGACATCACCAGCGGGTGAGTGAATGCCTCGCTGGGCGCCATTCTTCCCTTCTCTTCCCTTCTCTTCCCTTCTCTTCCCTTCTCTTCCCTTCTCTTCCCTTCTCTTCCCTTCTCTTCCCTTCTCTTCCCTTCTCTTCCCTTCTCTTCCCTTCTCTTCCCTTCTCTTCCTCCCCTCTCTTCCTCCCCTCTCTTCCTCCCTTCTCTTCCTCCCTTCTCTTCCTCTCTCTTCTCGCCGAGTGTTTCTGCGATTATTTCGAGAAATAAAAGCCAGCGATAAAGACGTTCTACTGGTTTTGGTGCCTTGGGAAGGCTGACCTGGAACAGAGATGGACAGAGCTAGAGAGTAAAATAGATATTTAGTGAAAGGCCTCCAGGATACAGCTTGAGCAGGAAAAGAGCCTGAGCAAGGCTACACCCAAGGTGGATTTAGAATGGTCACAAAATGGCTGGCCAGTCACAAAGTATTAGATTTTTATAAGTTTTGACCCATTTGCATATTGGGGTTTGATTGTCCAATTCCAGCTGCAGGTTGTGAGGTCCCATCCTTCTTGTTCTCCCTCCAGCCCACCCTTGTTTGTGCTTTTGGGCCTGAAAGTTGTCCTTGGTCTCCAGCAGGGAAAGGATTTGTTTTGTCTCCCCACTCTGTGAAAAGAGCTGACTGACACTGAATATGAGGCTCAGAACTGCACCCCTGGGCAGCACAGAATGTGAAAAACATGAAAGCAAAAACATTAAGCATCAGTTTTAATAAGCCTTTTGGAGAGACAGCTCATTATCACAGAGAGATTCAAACAAAATTCCAGTTTTTAAGTGCACGTTAAGAAAATATCCCTAGATATGAAGATACTCTTGCGTGTGATTAAACGTTTTTCTGAGCCAAGACTCAGTTGTGGTTGCAACTTTCATTTGTGCCCACGAGATGGAGGGAGTGAGGCACGTTTTTGTACTTAGCTGAGCTCTTTTGCTGCCCTCAACTTTGAGGGGCCAGTTCACTGGAAGGAAATGAGTTAAAGATGCATCTCTGTGTTAGGTAAAACAGTGGTACATGCATAAAAAAGCGTTTAAAGAACAAGTCAGCCTGCAGAAATATGAAGTGATAGACAATTATTAACAAGATTTTACATCAGCATTTTACCTCTACCTTGAGTGGAAGAAGTTCTTTACTCCAAAGTCAGCATTCAATTTGTGTACTTTTAGTTCCTACTATAAAAGTATTTTTTTCTTAGCTCAAGTGCATTAGCATTGCATTGACGTTAAAAATTATCTTTGAAATTTACGTGGTTTGGTGGTGGAGTTTTTGTTTGGGTTTTTTTGTTTTGGTTTGGGTATTTTTGTTTTGTTCATTTGTTGGTTGGTTTGTTTTGGGGGTGGTTTTATGGCAGTCCTGTCTGGCCATCTGGCATCCTTTGCTTTTTTGTAATTTTTTTGTTATTAATGACTTTTCTAGTGGCATTGGCTTTTTTGAAAGATATAACGTCTCTTACTGGAATCCGGCTGCTGCTTTGTCATTAACTTAAGCAGTTCAGTTACGCCATCTGGAAGCCTCCATTAATTCTGTCTGTCTTGAATATTTGGCTATTTTCACACTTCCTGAACACCTTCTTTTTAATGCTTCATTGGGGAAGCATATAGTGAAGTAGCTGATGCAAAAATCAGTGTAAAATTCTGTTTCAGGTAAAATGCCAGTAGCTATTGCTGCATGAATAATGCATCGAATCACTAAAGCACCTTGTGTTTTCCTCATATAAATCGACTTACACCTGGATTTAGTAATGTTTATTGTAGTAACAGTTACTTCTTTTTCAATGGACTATGAACCCAATTTAAATTGTGGCTGTAGTTTTGGTCTGGAAGTGAGGAAAGTAAATTCTAAGAAGCCCTGTGGTTTCCATAAAACACCTTGAGTGGTAGTTGAGAATTCCCCCTGGCAGGACTGTGTCACCTCAGCCTTCTGCTGCTCACAGAGGAGCCCCAGTATCTGCAGACCTTTACTTAGTGTATAAAGTTCAGATTCCAGGTTGAGAAAAATGAAAGAATAGAAAATCTGTCAAATTTATGAATGATATAGCTGGAGAAATCTGTACCTTTGCTCATCTCTGTGTATCATTTCCTTTTCTGTGTCTGGTCATCCTGCAGGGTAAAAATTGAGAGTCTCCATAGTCTGAAAGTACAAGAGTGCTGTTTAGATTCTGGATAAGAGAATGGTTTTGCAGTGAGTTATATACCAACACCAAAGCAGTGAGTTATATACCAACAATGATTAGCATAGCAGAAAAGTCATATACTCCACCTCGCTCCTGGCCTTAGCACTGGGACATCTTTAACTGAGTATCTGACTCTTTTTTCCTCACTAGCTTTTAAAAGAGTGAGATACTTTTCACTTTTTACTCATGTAGTAGCCACATACTGATAAATGAGATCTCAAGGTTCTTAGGAAAAGAAGCGTGTACAAATATTTTTTTTACACATCTTTGGCCTTTAGCTACAGAAGTCAGTTTTGCTAAATAGTGTGTGTGGGTTTATCAATTAGTATAGCACTGCTGGAGTCACTGACTAAGTTCCAAAGACAGAATTGGTATTGTAGGTCAATCCATTGTTGGAAAGATGCAGCTCCAGTTCCAGGGTTTGGAGAGGGGCAGTTTGAGGGTCCTCTCCTTGCTGCACTTGTGGACATTTGGAGGGAGCATTGCTGCCAGCAGCCCCACAAACCTGGGGCTGCAGTCTGTGGAGGGGTAATCATGTGAATGGATTCCTTCAGAAGGGAATATTGCAGTGTTAAATTGCAGTAACCGCATTCCAATATTAATGGAGAAGGGTAAAAAAAAGAAGGTTGTTACCTTTGGTGACCTCTAATGACACTGGGTTGCCATCTCCAGTGTGAACAGACTGTTTGGTAGCCTGTTCTGTAAGTTATGTTCCCCAATGTCTGTTTAATTCAAACAGTGAGAAAAAGTAGGATGGCAGTGTGTTTTTGTGGGAGAGGAATAATAAACTGCTTGGAAATCAGAGAGTTTGCTTGTAGAGAAAGCATCTGTATGGCTTACTGGAGAACAAATCACCAAGATCAGTGTTAGGGCAAATGGGCTCAGCATTTCTAGAGGCCGAGCTACACTATGTGCAGAGCAGCACAAGAGGGTATTTAGAGCATGAATAGCTCTTTATTAGCTGGTATGTGTTTCACTTTGTCATTTTTCAGCATTGCTACAATCCTGGAGCCTGAAAACCCTGGATCTGTGTTTTCATTGGCAAACTGATAGGGAAGGAAGCCAAAATATTTGTTACAGCCAAAATAAATCCAATAGCCAAGGAAAACTAGTTTAGCCCTGTGATCCTGGTGCTTTCTCTGAAATGTACTGGGTCATGGGAAGTTTCATTTGGCCTCTCTTAATGAGTCTGCTCAAACAGAGCTCTGGCAGACACTGGGGTTGCTTTCTTAAGGTTAAGGAAGAGCATCTTTGCCAAAGGGACAGAGAACAGCGCTTAAAGTAAGCAGGTCTCCAGGGGGTGGATCAAAGGTAAGAAGTTGCCTTTTTGCAAGGTCTAAAACAAACCCAGTGATGAAGCAGCAGGAGTAGGACTTGTGTGAGCTGGGGAGTGAGCCCCCAACCCACTCCTTTTGGTGGCTGGCTGAGCTGGAGGCTCAGAGCCTCATTGGAAGGTGGCATCTCAGAGCCCAGAATTGTCTCACCTCTCTACCCCAAAGATTGTCCCAGGTGGGGATGTTAATTCTCATGGATTTTTTGCATTTGTTCATAAGGTTTTTGTGCACTTCAGTCTCCCTCTGACTACTGACATACACATTCCTTCCTTTTTTTTTTTTTTTTTTTTTTTGGTCTCCTTAGCCTCCGTTTTCTCTAATGAGATGTAGAGTTGATTTCCTTTTTATCTCTTATTGGAATGCAGCAACAGGGCTGTTGGTCCAAAAAAGGAGCCTTTTATAATTATTTTCATTTAATTAATCCTCTGTCCCTGTTTTCATTACCTTGAGTGTGCAGCTTTCTATGCAGAATTAACAGCGTGGATATACTGATTAGTGCTGGTCACAAGTTTTCTCAGAAAATGCCTTTGGGTCTGCAAACACACCTTTATCAAAATAGTTTTTTGCAGAAGCATGGCTGTTCCAGCTGTGTTCCAACAATGCTAAAATTCTCTGTGCTAAAATTCTCCTTGCAGCCACCTCCTGTGGGTGCAGTGGTTGTTGTTGGGGGGATACATTTTACCATTTTATTAATCTCCCCATATTTGATGATTTGGTGGTGATATATATTCCTGTCCCACATCTCTGTTTCCACAACCTCTTAATGTGTTTGCATGCACAATCCTCATGGGGTTATGATTGTTTCTTGTTTATTCAAACCTTTGTGCTCCCTGGGGATTGTTTTACAAGCACTGGAAGCAGTTGAATTTGGAACGTGTATGAAGGGTGCTAAAAGGGAGAACAGGCCACTTAGAACTAAGGAATCAGCTTTATCCCTGCTTCTGCTCAGGTCTCAAACTCACCCAGAAGCATTGTGCTCTTCATGGGCTGAAACCATCACTGAAATAAGAATTCTGAAGGAGGCTTACATTTAGGAGTTACATCTGTTGGGAGGCAAAAAAGAGCTGAAATTGAGGACTGATTTCACTGAATCAGCTGAAGTGTAGTTGTAGGATCCTTGCAGCTGTTTCTTGGTTTTGTGCTATTTAGCAGTCAGGCAGTGATGCATTTTTTTCAGATGTCAGGGTCACAGGTGCTATAACAGACCTGCTCTAGGGCTGAGGTTTCACAGGAGGAGGAGGACTCTGCAGTCTGCTGCTAATGAGAATTTGTTATTGGTAACACAGAAACCCTTTCCTTCTAAGCTGTCTGTAGCAGGAGTGGTTGCTGCTCCAGGTAACTTGTGGCTGGCTGGAAATCAGGAGTGCCTGAGCTAATCCTGGGCTGAGTGAGAACGTGGGTGCCCTGTGCATCGATTCAATGCTCTGTCTATAGGCTTTTCTCATCTATTTCTTTCCATAGTTATTACCAGCGTATTTTCAATGTACACATTGGCTTACAGTGTATTAGTCATTTACTGGACGCTGCTCTTTAAAATTATACGTTTTTAGTGATAAGGTTTCAGCTAAATACAGTGGATGGGTGAAACTGCATTCCTTTTATGGCTCTAGCACTTCAGCATGACAGACTCATTAGAAGGTTTATTTTATTTTTCTTCTGTGTTTGAGCGGAGTGTTTATTTGAACTGCCTTTCATCTTGCTAGGGCTGACTATTTCTACACTGTGATCTTTTCAGCATTGCAGAATAATATCTATATATGGTAAATGGATAATTAACACAAATAAGGAAGGGGTCAGGCAAGCAAACTCAAAAGTTTGACTTTCATGAAAAGGGATAAGGATACATTAACTTCTGACTTTATGGCAAACAAGATTGCAACTGAGTTTGGATTTAAAGTCAGCGATGACTTGGTGCTTTAAAAATGAAAAAATCATGGCAGTGTTTAAATAAAGTTAGTATTCTTATTCTAAGAACTGTACTTGCAGTTCTTTGCAGGAGCGTAGGATGTGGCACAACAAGCACATTCAGTATTATTAATTTTGTATATTGTTTTAAGTATTCTTAAATATTCTGCTCACTTCAGAAGAAGTTCTGTTATGTCAGGTTCATCAGTAAGACAGTGTTTATCATTTATCTCAAGTGATATTTCAGATCACACGCTCATAGAACCTTTCTTGCAGTGTGATTCAGCATAGGAAGACAACGTAAGCCTATGAGTTAAAACCGAAGCTTTTTTTTTTTCAGTGTAATGATAAAATACCCGTGTTAGGTTTTTTGTAGTGTTAATCAATAAAATGAATGCAGTAGTTATGGTGTTTTGTAATTTTGCTTACTTCTACGCACTGACCTATTGTTAACAATTACCGAAATACCATTTAATAGCAGTTATCCCATTTTTGGTTTCTTTCTGCAATAAACACCTCGGCAGTGTTTGAACTGCCCCATCAGTGCCAACAGGCTGTTGTAATTTGTGTGAAGGGATAACTTCCAAAGGACAAAATAGGGTCCCAGGCCGGGGCTAGCCAGTAGAGGGGGATACAGTCATTCACACTGTGTCGATGTGGATCATCTGCAAGAAAAGAGTGAGCACGAGGGAATAATCCAAAGTGACTGTGGAGTTACTCTTGCTCTGCCACTGAAAACCTCTGGAGAAGCTGCACCCCCTCCTTAATCCTGTTTGGTCACAGGTCATTCCTCTCCTGAGCAGAACTGGAGAGGGTGATGAAAAATGGATCACTTCTTCTATAGCTTAGTTCTGTGATTTTCACTGAAATGGACTCTGAGAAAGGATTTCGGCATTGAAATCAAAATTGGCGTGTGCAAAGCCCTGCTGAAGAGCTGCCTGATTGTGGGGGCCTTCAGCTGGCTTCAGGCCAGCAGTCTGGTGGTGTTTGGTTGGTGTTAGTGTTGTCCTCTTTTCAGTGATGAGTTTCCATCCATGTTTCCCTGGGGTCCAGAGAGACATTTGCACACCTGAAAGGACTGACCTCTTGAGTGTTTTCCAGTCTGACTCCAGCCCCGTCTGTCTGGGCTGACTGGATTTTAAAAAGAGTTTTAAAAGCAATGGTGGAGCAGGCCTCCTCCTTGAGGTGAAGGCGAATTTGTGGTTAAGGTGCCCTTGGCTGACAGATGGAGTGAGTGTTGGAAAGAGGATCACACACTGGAGGCTCTTCTCTGGCACGGGAATGGCTGCAGCCATATGAGAGACTCTTTCAGTCTAATATTCTTTTAAGTATTGACAGCTTCTCTTTGACTAGGTTTATCTAAGACTGCTCATTCCACAGGAAACTGGTTTCTTCAAAAGCTCTGTCAGATGCTGTTCTGGATTTGGGGATGTGTAGGAGCAGCAGCTACCCAAATCCCTTACAGGCTGCACTGTCCTTGGAATTCCTTGCCTGCAGACTGCTTGAAGCTGAGAAGACAGAGAAAACAAAATAGCCTTGGACAGCAGTGCCCAAAAGCTGTTATCTGATGGCTGCTGAAGGACTTATGTGCCAGGCAGCTTTAATATATCTCCAGGCAGAAGAGTACTGATTTCACAGAAACCACTTATTTCTGCAGATTTCTCTTCTTCTTTTCATGGAAAAAGGTCTGAGTATTAAGTAGTTAATGGGATGAACTTGTTTTGCATCTAGACAATGTGTTTGAACAATGTGAATAAGCAGCACCATTCATGCTATTATTTACACGTGAGAGGTTTCTCTAAATAAACTATGAAACTAATATATACTTACTAACTTTTGCGCCATCTCATATTTCTTGTCTTACCTGTTAGTGGAACAGGTATTTCCTCCTTTCCAGCAGTGATTAGGATTTTTGAGTCTGCAAGTAATTTTTTCAGGTCCTACTCCATGTTTGGGTTAAGCATCTGCAAAACAGTTCATAGTTCATTCATTAGTTTGTTAATCATACATAATTACTGATTATTAGTAAAAGTCTATTAATTTATAAATTATAGACTACCTTAAATATAAATTAAATTTTATTACCTGAGTAATAGGTTTGCCTTTCTGTGAACCTGGACTATAACATTTGATCTAACAATAGGGATTTTATTGTTGTATCAGGAGTCCCTACCTGCAAGCTCAGGACCTAATCCTGTTCTTGAATGTTCTTGTTGAAATTCACAGGGATCAGTAATGGAATTTACAACCACAGGCTTATAGACACAGTCTGTGTCCAACCCTCTGGCTGAAGAGATCAAGCATTTATCAAGTACTGATTCAAGTCAGGCAAGAATAGTGCTTGGAAAGAGTTGGGGGGATATAAACATGGGAAAAGCCCATATGGTCTAGTGCCAGTGTTATGATGAAAAATGCAGATCAAATTGATACTAAACTGAGAAATTTGCAGTTGTCATCATCCAGCTGTTGGGGTAACATCTCTTTTTTGAGTCAGATTTAGGACGTATTTGTAGTTGCAATAACAGGAGGGTTTTGATCCCGTTCAGTGCATTTCAGAAACAGCACTGGGGAATTCTCTGCTGGGGGTTTTTAGCAACTGGCAAAGTTGGAGTTGTTCTTTGATACTCAAAGCTCGTTAAGCCTCTTGATCTTGTTTAACTGACTGTAATGATGAGACAGATGAAGCCTGGTGAAAACAGAGATTTAAAGGAAAGCATTAACGGTAACAGTATTACAGCTACATCAATACGAGAACATTTCCTCATGTCAAAGCAGATGTTGATATGTGAAATAATTCCCTCAAGCTTTTTGTTTCTCTAAGTTTCAAGCTGTTGGGTTGCTGGGCAAGTCCTCTGTCCTGGAGACACCTGGGCAAGGTGTTTCCACACCAGTCTGTAATCCAAAGCACCAAGAGGAAGGCAAAAGCACCTGAGCTGCCAGAGTCAGGTCCCATTTGAGCCACATTGCTGTTCTCCTGCTTGTGGGATTTGGGTTATGGAGCTCCAGGATCCTGAGCAGGTCAGGGTAGGCTTGCCCAGTCTGTGTGTGTTGCTGATTTACCTGCTGCTCTTTCTCTTCCTAATCCTTAAGTAAAGAATGCTTGTCCTTTGGCTATCTATTTTGAAACTTGGAAAATTCATATTCATGCATTAAGGAGTGAAATGAATATATATGAAGTGGTAGAGTTGTCAGACCATAAAAGTAAGTGTGCTGGCTGTATCTGTCAGTAAGTAGGGAGTGCAGACAGAAGTCAAGTGATTCAGACCACTGGATTTTGCTGATCCCTGGCATGACCCGTTCCTGTTTCCTCGGTGTGCCTTTCAGGAAAGGGGAATAAATCACTTCATTTTTAGGCTATTCAGAAATACCCTAAAATTATTACACTTGGAAGGGCTTGTTATGGCACTTAAAATTTCAGAGGCACAGAAAGGGTGTATTTGGCCAAAGAAAAGACAAGCTTAAAGGTCCAGGTTGTCCAAAGCAAATTACTTTATGCCTGTAATGCAGGGCAGGGAGCCATTTTCTAATAGGAAAAAAGTGTCACCTAGAAAGTGGGCTAGAAGTTCTAATTGTGTGTTAGAAATGCATACTACTGCTCTTGTTTAATCTGAGTCTTTTCATATTGACAGAAATTAGTTTTGTGGGGTTCTTTTCCTTGCTGATGTAGAGCAAAGCTGTAGTGATGGGTATTTGGACATTAATTCCTGGACAGATCAGGAACTCCTTTTAACCAACCTTATCACTGTTCCAGTGTGCATTCATTAAATATTATTGTATTCAGCTTCAATAGAGGTAGTCATTCCCCCCAGCTGTTGGTACCATTCATAAAGCATCTGTGAAATTAAATTTTTTGTACAATTTACCTGTCTCTATAGAAGTCACAGTCTGGATACTGTGCTTTTCCCCAGGTCGCATATTTCAACTCTTTCTTATTTGGGGGCAGGTAAAAGAATACTTCTAAGTCCTGTTTGTTTTGCACTGTATATGCTTGCAGAATTCTTAGTAGTCATGAAGCTAGCAAGGCTTTTAGTGCAAATTTGTCATGATTTTTAGTATGAAAAGTCAAATAAATTACACTTAGGCCTAGTACAGTTGTTTGGACTGCAATGTGTCATTGTAGAGGTGAGGCAAATATTCTTGGGTTCCACATTGTGTGGATGTGATACGACAATAAATTCCAATAACTCTAAATACTGTTACAGCTTTATACAGGAGAATATTTCCTTGGTCTTGTTTCTCCCGAGTAAAACATTGGAAGATTTTTTTTTAGAAAAATGTGCCTTTGTTATATTCTCCTTTCCCATAAAGCAAAAATCTGCAGCAATAATAATGTATTCATAAGGACAAGAGAGTTTCTTAAAGCCAAGACAGTTGAAGTTTGAAGGGATGGAGAGGAGGGAAAAGAAAGTAACAGCTGGAGGTTTGGCACCAGTAGCTTTGAATCTTCTCTGTACTATCCAATGGATATGAAGAAGATTATTTTTTTTTATTTATTTACTTTAAAGAGTATTTATTTTAAATGTGTTTTCCTCCACAGACTTCAGGAGCTTTCCTTCTTCCTTCACCTTGCTGTTTATGCAGGACTTCAGGCATCATTGGTTTTGGCATCTTGCCTGAATTAAACATTCCTGGGTAGAGGATATTGTGTGAAATAAAAATAAGATATAAAGCTTTCAAACTGTGATGACACAAACCTGTTTCAAAATACAGAAGTCTATCCCGTTGTTCTGGCATGTAAGAAACTTGTCTTATAAGTATGGGAGGTAAAAGTCATGGTTTATGGCTGGGCTTTTTCACATGGACTTGTTTAGAAAAGTGTCATGCTGTAGTTGTCAGAGGTGCCAAAGCCATCCATCTTCCCCTGGCTGATGTAAGATTTATCAGTGCTTGAAACCAATTTTCAATTTGAGCTACTGGAGTGTTGTTCTGATCTTTTAGCTTGCTGGGCTTCTGTGTAGAGGACTAAGTAAGCTGATGCTGGTGAAAAGGCATTGATTTCAGCATGGCTGACTCTTAAAAGTACTATATTTATTTCCACATATTCTGAGGGAGAGGTATGAAAAACTATCTATTTCAGCTGTAACAGATCTTTTTTTATCAAAGGACCAATATGCCAGGAATCTGACAGCAAAGCCAGAAGCTGCATTTTCCAGCACGCATGCAAAAAGTATTCATACAGATACTTGTTTCGTGTGCAGACAAGTAGCTGCAGTAAACCAATTAGTGTATGCACATAAGGTGTTTTTGCAAAATACTCTTTGCATGTTTGTATAACACTATGGGCTGAAGCTCCACCTTCCTCTTCTTTCCCTTTATTTTAGTAGCTTAAGGAAAAGCCTTACTCTTCCACGATAAAATATTTATAAACTGTCAAACACAAGTTAAAATGCCAAACCTAAGGCTAATTCTACACGCCACAGCACAACTGCTGCTCCTGCTTTTTCCAGTCTTTGTTTGTGAGTTGGAAGAATCCCCACAGATCTGCTGAATGCTCCTGTGTATGACTTGATGGGCTTGGCAACCTCTTTGTTAGACTCCGCAGAGACTCCTGGGTTGCTCCTGGGATGGCCCTGTACAGATTTGTACACTGAATCACAGTGCTAATCAGCAGATTGGGCCAGGCTTCCCGTGTGCTCACCATCCCGTTTTTATAAATGTAGTAATCCAATTTGGGTTGGGTAAAGCACATGAACACAGTGAGATCTCACCAGCAGAGACACTGCTGCCTGCAGCTCGGAGCACTGGAGCATCCCTCCTTTCCTGCTCTGGGTGAGGGTGTCTCACTATCAGGGAGAAAGCTGTGTGCTTTCTTAATCGAGAGGAAAGTGTCCTGAGTATCTGGATATTATTCTGTGGTCTGCTGTCGATTTGCTAAGAGTGGCTGAAGGATTGAGGAGTCCTGTCAGGTCCTGTCTTGGCAAGGTATGGTGCTTGTCTAGCAGTGTGCTGGAAACAGTGACCATAGTGCAAGAGTTGTTGAGTTGTTTCAGTCTCAGGTGTGTGGAAATCTCCGTGGTGTGTTTAATCAGCTCTCAGTGCTGTTCACATAGACCTACACCAACTGATGAACTGACGGTGGTAACACAGGGCTTGCTCCATGGCATTGCCAGCCATGTATAATCTCTGTCCAGTTTAATTTAGTTTTTCATTTGTCTAAGCCAGAGAGTAAGAAATGTGCTGTCTTAGAAATTTATGAAGTGTCCTATGTACACCTGGCAGTTCTTAATGCCTAAGAACAGTAATAGTAAATAGTGATTTTTAAATGCAGGTGTCTCTAGGTCACAGTTGCAGCCAGAGTAGAATGTAGGAACCAAAAGAAGGTTGCAAAAAGCTTACCATCCGTGATGATTTCTCTAAGTTGTGGAATACTTTAAGTTTATTGTTCCTTGACAAAACTTAGGGATTAAGTCAATGTGATTTTTGCGGTTAACTTGTAAAAGATTTGAAATTTTGATTGTTTTTTAGCCCACACCGAAAAATTCAGGGCAGTATAAACCATGTATTTTGAGGGGGGAAAAAGGAATCATTAATTACAGCATTCACAAAAATTACATTACTTCCATGTAGGTATCCTTTATGAAAGTTAAATTTTCTTTTAAGTGTCCTTTATCACTCTTATGTTGAAATTGGAGTCTTGGTGACGCGGGAGCGTGCAAGGCATAATGGAGAATGACGAGACGGGGAGGATACCTCCGATCTAACCAAGAACAATGTTTTCCTTGCTTCTAATTTCATGTGACATCCTCGAAAAGGGGGAGACAGCCGTGATAACCTGTGTGTTTTTTACTGGCCAGGTACCTGACGGACGGCGGGCTGGGGCTGTACACGCGGCGGCTGAACCGGCTGCCCGATGGCATGGCCACGGTGCGGGAGACGCTGCAGCGCAGCACGGCCCTGGGGCTCGGCGACGCCGACAGGTAGGGAGATAAACATAAACCCCTTGGGTGGTCTGCCTTGCGCCGGTGGCAGTGGTGAGAAAGGCACCTTGTGGTGCCAAAGGGACGCTCCTGCCTTCAGTGATCAGCTCCTTTGTGAGGGCTGCCAAAGCAGTGAAGCTGCAACTGCTGCTATCGGCGATTGATGGAGAGATGGGAAGACTGATTCATGATCAGAATTCGATTTTATTGAGGTTTTCCAAGTCTTCTATACCATTTCAGTGAGGTTAATAATTTTTACTACAATAATTAGGTTAGAAGATCATACAAGCAACTCATGCATTGTACAACATCTTTATTGTAGGAAGTTAATTGAATCTTTTCTCTTAAACAAGTTATAATCCTATTTTCTCATAAGCTCAAAGTTCTGTTTGTCCTTGCTATGGCATCCTAGTCACCAGACTAGTTATGCTAATTAAGTCTGTCTTACTCTCAGACTTGTGTATTCCCACAGAGAAAGGCACCTTGTGGTGCCAAAGGGACACTCCTGCCTTCAGTGATCAGCTCTTTTGTGAGGGCTGCCGAAGCAATGAAGCCACAACTGCTGCTTTGGGTGATGCAGGAGATGAAGAAGTGAGACAGGGTCCTTCTAGCCCTCAGGAAACCTTCTTTATTCCTCAAAGTCCAGGGGGAGAAGAACTGGAAGGCTCAGGGGAGCAGGGATTAAATAGGGAAGTCAGGGGGTGGGGCTACAGAACTTGGTCAGTAGGGATTAGGATTGAGAAAAGGATCTGTCAGGGAGAGGATCGAAAATGAAGGAATTAACTGGGGTAAAAACCAGGAACTGGGGAAACAACCAATGGGGGGTAACAAATTAACATAGTGCTGCAAAGCTCCGTGGGAGTGCAACACTTCTGTCCCTATAATGGAGAAGGCAGTCTTCCCCAGTGGAGCTGTCCCAACCACAGCAGCCTAAAGGGCTACAGACTGTCCGTGGGAGAGCAGCACCGTGTGTGGGTGGCTCAGGGGCCACCACAGCAATCCAGGCATCCAGTGCATGGATATGAGTTTCTCTGGGGTGTTTTAGGTTCTGTGTTCACAGAGGTGTCAGGAGGAATTATGGTTTTTATGTCCCCTGAACGCTTAGCTGGAGTCTCCCCTGTGCTTTTGTGGGCAGGAGGCAATGCAATGAAGTGTTAAACTCTGTTGGAATTCTGGAAGCTGAGGATTTTAAGCTTTCTGTGCTAATAGGCACTGACCCTCAGCCAAGCATTGCATTTGACCTGAGGTTGTGGGAAACGCTTCTGAAATTGAGTGATAGCACTGAGGTTGTGGATGTGCAGTTGGAATAGTGTTGTGTGATCTCACCAGGTGAAAAACTTAGAATTTAAGGTTTTAGTATATAGTAATATATATGGGGCAATATGGAGGATTTTGGACATTGTCTGGGTCCTTCTTCTTCACCTTCTTGCTTTTGGGTGGTTTTTTCTAACTGGGTGGAAAAGGTCTGCATTGTGAGCTTTGGGTGGTCAATTATTGGGTCAAAAATGTAAATAATATGGGTGTCACCTCGTTATTGGGTAATTAGTGCTGAAATAACCTTGGAAAGAGTTAGAGACGCCTCCATTTTCTACCTTGTTAGTTAGAGCTCACAACTTGTGAGACTGTACTATAGATGAGAATTAATAAACACCGAGAATTAATAAACACAAAACTGCAACTCGCATGTATGGATCACAGCTCTAACATGAAGAAAAGAAGATAAAAACCTCACAAAACTCCTGTTTTAAGAGTGTTTAAAATAGAAAGGACTGAATTCTATCCTCGTGTCCATTGATTCTCCAATTCCAGTGGTTCAATGTGAACAGTGAAGGCCTAATGTCAAGAATTAGGGGACTGGAAATCCATAATTTACGGGAGTGCAGTCACAAAGGAACCCAGTGAAATGTTCTGTTAATGTTGATATAAATGGGTTAAATAGCGTTGCTTTTAATGAGGTCAGCACATAGCTACTTTTTTTTCTTCCATGATGGGCCTCTAAGTATAAAACATGAATTTTGAGGTACACATTCAAACCAATTTTTAACTAAAATTTTTTTTTCTCTTTTTGCCATCTAGAAGTCATTCCCAGGACACAATGCACTTGACTGAGCTTGATATTATTGATACTTTCTTCATAGTGATGCATATATTACTTGTGATGGAGAATCTAGCCTTGTTTTCTGAGCAAACTAAATCTAAATCTGCCGAGATTTAGAACTAAATCTTCCTTGGCATCCTCGTGATTTTAGTAAAGAGCAGGATGTCAGATCTAAACAAAAGAACTAAAACCTCTCAGAGAATCCCAGCTCAGTTTGAATTACAGGTCAACATATGCTTGCCAGCTGTAAAATATGTCTGGATTTTTCCACGAGCTCATATCTCTTTCTGAAATGTGCAGCCTGAAACCCAAGCAGCACTTGCTGTGGGTGATCCCACCTTGTGATGCAGCTGGAGACAAATCAAGTGTCATTCTCTTCTGCTGCTGTGGCTTTGCCACAGTAGCAAAAGCATCTGTTTAAAATTCAGCATTTGTCTAAGATAAAGTATATTGTTGTCTAACAGCTTTCTGGAGAGGCAGGGATACGTTCCTGTCACTGGTTCTGTCCCCATCCAATATTTTCAGTGTTTGCAACACTTTCTGTTTGCTGAGCTCCTTTCCTGAAGACACCACACATCAGTCACCAATTCGGAACCTTTGACAAGAGGGATTATTGGTGTGTTTCAATGTATTCCACCTAGAATGGGGCTGTGACCCACTGAAATGCAATCCCTAGGTTGTCATTTGTTTCAGCTTTGAAAATCATCCTTTCAGTTCACTTGGAGGGGGACAGACTTTACACACAACAAAGACTCTGCATGGCAGAAAAACTACCCTTGTTCCCAGAGCTGGCGATATTATGATGTGTTGCTTTGATTTAGTCTTTTCTATTTAGAATATAATACCTTCTGCAGGAGATGAGGAGTTTCTGACAGTAGGGCAGCAATTTAAAAATAGCTCCACTTCGCTGGTGAGCACGATATGCAGTTTAAACAAAAGAATTAATCTTAGTTCAAGGAGTTCTCTGGGGTGAAAATGGGCATAAGGAAAAAGGTGAATAAAACTGTGCAGTAATTAGTTGTTTTCTTCATTCTGTGAGGCACTGAGCAGGGGTACTGGGTTGCTTTATTGGTACATGCAGAAAACATATTAAGATTCTATTTAGCTTGTTCAAGGCAGATGTTAATTGAATGCATGGGAGAACAAGTGTGAAGGGCTGTGAACCTGTGAGCATGAGGTTAATCATTAAAAAGTTATCAGAGGAATTTTTGCAATATGCCAGCTGGTTTATTTTCTTATGCTATTAGTTGTAGAAGTTTAGTTGTGAGGCTTTTACTCATTGGCTCTGGTAAGGTAAAGCAGAGACCTTACAAGGTACATTTTCCCCTGCAGCAGGGAAATCCAGACAAGGGCATTAAATTTAAAGCTTGATTCCAAGGTTAATGGAATCACTGCACTCAGCTGAGCTTACTTTTTGACTTCAAAATAATTTCAGTTTGCCTAAAACAAAAGCATTTTTAATTTAAAAAAGGCATTAAAATAATTTTTTTTTTTTTTTTTTTTTTTTTTTTTTTTTTTTTTTAGTTTATGGTTGTTTTTCCATAATTTAGTTTGGGATTATTTTTTTCAAGGTTGGAAGTAAATATCCTATTATTTTGTCTTTTCTATACATACAGACATGGTGTGTGCCATCTGGTTATTTAAGTTGATTTCACATTGTCAGATACAGCTGTTTGATTTGAGACCCAATCTGGCCCTTGCCTTCATATATATAGCTTGCTGTAATATGTGTAGGAAAGTTAGATCTGAATAAATCTTTCTGTAGTTGCTTACCTGTGTAACCTGTTATTTAGAGGAGATAATTCAGACCTGTGCTGATTTATCACATCCTTGTGACTGGGACAGGAGACTGTGAACGGGAGCTTGTCAAGAGTAACTTTAATGCTATTAGGGAAGTATCTATATGACCTTTTTAAAAAAATCATCAGTGATGAAGCACGTAAAAAACTACTGCTGAGCATGATTAACATCAATTGTTTCCCTTTTACAGTTCTATTTGAGGTTGCATGAATCACCTGGCTTTGCATAAAGGCAGAGAAAGGTCTTCCCAGCTCCTGACTGTAATAACTTGTCTTGCCAAAGAGTGGATTGTGTTGTCTTGGTGCTTCCAGCAGCTACAGCATTGATGGACTATAGGTTAAAAAGTAAAAACAGCGCTGAGCTTGCCCTTCAAGGGTGTGTCTGTATCCTGATCACATCTGTTGACTGCAGTACCAGTCTTGTCACACGCTTGGTTGGAAACAAGTCCACATTCAGGTTAACTCTTAGGCAGATTTGTGACTGAGGCTGCTTCCTGGCAGTCAGCATTTTAGAAGTATTTCCTGCTTTTGGAAAGATCTTTGAATAATCCCAGAGGAGACTGTGGAGCCTGGACAGGAGATGGACAGGAAAGAAGAATTGGGAGTGAAGCAGAAACCGAGCAGAAAGCCAGAGGACATTCCATGCAGAGCACACATACTTTTGCTGTTATTAGGGATGTCATTGAGTGCAGTACAAATGGTAAAAAGGATGGCTTTCAGAAATAGCTGAAGAGTAGTATTTTTGCTGCTAATTTGCATTTGATAAAAACAGATTTATATGTCTCTTGGCTCAGGTAGTAGACAGTATTTCACATTTGTGGAGTAAACCCCTTTGTCTGGAGTATGTTTAAATTCACTAACTGCAATTTAATTTCTTGAATCCTGCTACAGTGATGAGATTACTACAGGGATGGGCTAGTTCTTGGTGGTAAAGGGAGATTGTTGGATTGCCTGCATAACCTGCAGAACTTGGATCACACTTCAGAAGGGCTGAAAAGCAAGCTGAAGCAAGTCATCAGGTTGGGGAAAATATTGGCCTGTTTTGAAAAGTGGGGAGAGAAGATGTCTCTGCTTTTGGGAGGAGGCAGATTCCACTGAAAGCAGAATTACAGTTACAGTGTTGATGGGTATTGCTTAAGAAGCTGCACCAAATTTCCTTTAAGCTGCACCAATTTTTATTTTTTCCATCGGGTGCTGATTTATTGTAGAAAATGGAGAATTTTATAATAGAAGGAAAATTCTGTTAAGATATTCTTTCTGTAGTTTTATGGTAGGATAAGACAGTTTAAAGCCCTGACTGGTGGTTTCAGCTTTTCTTCTTAATTGAGACAGTGAGGCTGAAGTTAAATGGTTAAATGAAGGTGTAGCAGAAGTACTCCATCATTCCCCGTGTCATCATTGCTGGAGTTTTACTGCTCTAACAGTAATAGCACAATACATTAGAAAAGGGGCAAAACAGAGAAAATGGTTCTGGAATAGATGTCTCTTGACACACAGACTGGATAGTCTTCATCTTAAATTGTTAAAACATGACTGGGTTATATCTTAAACTTCAGGTGGAGCCAGTTGCTGAAATAATATGTAGAAATAGATATTCCTGCCTGGTAATGGCAGTGGAATTCCCATCATCTCCTTCTCCCACAGCATCTCCCTGCCCTGCAGTGCTCCCTTGGGAGCGGTGACATAAAAGTGCTTGTGGAGTTTCAGTGTGAGGGGACTTGCAGGGAGATTGCTCTGGTGTTTTGTGTGAATGAGTTTGCAGAGGGAGGATGTCTCTTCTAGCAGGAGAAGGGGTAACTGAAGTCATCTACACACCTCAGGAGGTCTCAGCTGAGAAGGTTGCTGCCACACTATTTCCACTCCACCTGGAAGATTAGTTCACAGTTCCTTCACTTCCAGAACCCAAACCAGAATCCTGGCAGTTGCACTTGCATTAAGTTGCTGTGATTAAGATAACCTATAAGCTCCACTCTTCCTATTCCTTTTCCTTGCTGGGACAATGGAACACCCCTATAAAAGGATCCTGTATACTAAATAAGCATAATTTTCTGGAAAATAACTCTTTAAGTTTGTGGGGGTTTTTTTTAGGATAATAGAAATAAAACATGGTTTTGAGCATTCATTGCTCGCTGTGTCTGTGCTGTGAGTCACTCCAAGTTGTGTATATGTGCCCATCTAGAGCTGCTCAACAGCAAAGTCATAGGACTGGTGAAATGATTCATGCCTAGCAGATCATTTGCCCTGTTTGACCATCTGGATTTTATCACTAAATTAGAAAAAAGTGCTACTGCTTCTAAATACGCAGGTTGTACCTTGGTACCTGTAGATATCCATCTCTCTGTCTTTGAAAGGTCCCACATTTATCTTGAAAACTGACTCTCAGAAGCATGGGAAATTCACATTGCAAAGATTCTTTGAAGTTTATGGCCCTGGGACCTGCTGATTAGAATCACAATACCATATACTTTTATTTTCCAAGGAATCTTTTCACAAGCTGCAGTCTGAAGTGGTTTTAGATTACAAGAAGCAACTGCAAAGTTAAGCAACAAGTAGTAGTTCAAAATAAAGGTATAGTAGCTATACCTGGGGGCTGAAATGAGCATTACCAAAAGGAAGAAGAGGACACTCTACATACAAACATGGCAAGGTTAGTCAAGAGAAGCAGGGTCTTTTGACAGATCTGTTTCAGTAGTCTAAAAGACGACAAACTTCTTGTAGTTTTCTTCAGGTCTAGAAGCAAAAATTTTCATTTTGTGTGAATTTGTTCAGTAGACACAGTAATTATGTTTTTTTCTTTTTTTTTTCTGGGCAGTACTTCTGTAGGATTTGGTAATATTAATTCTGTTTAGAGAGGCATAATCGACACGTAATAGAATGAGATGGAATGGAGTGAGAGTTTGAGAGTTTTGTTTGTTTCTCAGGCTTGGTCTAATTGTACTCATTGCATGATGGCAGCTAAGACTGTGATTCCAACAACCAACTTAGTGAGGCTGGGAGCTGTTGGAAGGCTAGAGAGAGTTTTGAGGAGGGGATGACTTAGGGAAGTAGATAATTTTTCAGCTGAGATTGTGCTTGTGTCAAAATTTCCATCCAGGCTCCAAAATACCACAGCATGTAGCAATGGCAGATGTGTGACTGACCTGTGGGGGCTGGCTGTTGAAGCAGTTTTATGCCTGTTAGTTAACTGACATTTTGTAAAATTAGAATTGGTTTTCCTTGGGGACAATCCCTTCTCTGTGTATCCATGGCCACAAAAAAGAGCAGATTTTACTGCAGTAAGGACTTGTGTGCATTCAAGAAGCCAAGAATTATCCTGTTCTTCTCCTACTCAGGCATTCAGGTGTTCTTTAATACCAGGTTTAGTACCTCCACAGGCTGATGAGGCAGCTGAGAGCAGTTCTTTGCCTTTTTTGAGAGTTCTTCACATGAGAAGGTGCAATTCTACCACTGGATACTAAAACCAACCAACCAAAACACCCTATGACTGCAAGCTTTTCCCTCCAATGTCAGTGGATAGGGCAGTCTTCACGTGCTTGGTTATCACTCTAGTTCTGATCCTCTTCTCAACTGCCTGTGTTGATTAGATGCAAACATATGTAAGAGATAGTCTGGACCTAGGCTTTAGGAGCTGCATTTCTTGTTGCAACCTTTCCCCTGGTGTTCATGACCCTCGCTTTTGTAGCTGTGATTCTCATTCTGCATTCCTTTGTAGTTTAGGGCGTGTTTACATCTCTCCTGTAGCATCTCAGTAAAATGTTTAGGCCAGGAGCTGCTGTTCACTGCAAAGCTAAAGGAAGGTGGGATGTGCCCTCAAGGGAGGAACTCATCCTGACTTTCTTTTTGCCCATGCAAACAGTTTGTGCTTCCCTGGAAGGCTGCACTGCAGCTGTGGACAGGAGAAGCAACCTTGCCTTTTCCAGAATTGTGGGTGCTGATTCTGTGAATGCGGGGGAAAACTGCCTGATTTAAGCAACTGAATAATTTGCATCTAGAGATGCCAAAAATCACAATCCCACACCACTGGAACTAGATTTTCCTGATGAAATGCTTCCTTTTGTACACCCCCACTCGAAGTGTCTAAGTATAAAGTTGATCTCAGTGCTGATTTGGAGGCTCTCCTGAAACCCTCTGTTTCTGGTTCCACTGCCAGAGATTAGCACTGTCTTTTCTGTTGTATGAAGTGGCTTTCAAAACACTTTAGACATGTGGGAAATTAAGCTTGTATTCCAAGGGTAAACAAGATTGTAGATACAAAGACCATTTTGAACTGTATCAGGGTCTTTGTGCTTTGCATGACAAACCGAAGAATGTGAAATGCTTGCTGACACAGAGCAGACTTTGTTGTTTGGTTTCCATGTCGAATGGCAAGAGAGTCAACACAGTCTCACTACTGACCTACACCAGTAACCTCTGAGTTTGGGATTTGGAGATTGAATAGATAAAACTAATAGCAGACAGCTGTCAGGCTCACAGAGCAGAATCCCAGTTTGGGGTTGTTTGAAGAGCAAGGAAGCTCATTGTGGCTGTAAAGCAAATTTCTAGACTGGTGATTTTTTTCAAATATTGTGTTTATTACTAAACATCTCATTACTGGAAAAACTAATTGTTCTCCTTTTGATCTTTGTTTGTCTATCTTTGATGTCCATAATTGTAAATTTCAATTTTTTTTTTTCTCCTGCTGTACAGCTACGTATTCTGTTGTGATCATAACAGTAGTCTATTAGTATTTGCTTCCATGGTAATAGAAATATTAATGTTAATAGCCAGGATCTAAGCTTTCTTTTTAGCAGGTGAATATTTCCTGTAATGGTATTGTTTGGAAAATTATGTCAGAATTCTGAGTCTAGATGTAAGATGTATGTATTTTCCTATATGCATGCTCTTCTGCGCTTTGCTGGACCTTCCTTTCTTCCTTCCCTCCCTCCACCCCATCTGTCATTTATTCCCAGTTTTGTCCCCTCAAGTGAAGAGATTTCAAACTGCTGGTGGGGGAGAAGGGTCTCCAACAGTGAGACCCCTCCAAGGAATTCAGGGTGTCTGGATGCTTTGATGTATTGCATATACATGGGAATGAGACTCCTAAATTGGACAGTTAACTAAAATGCCTGAAGCTGGATGGTACTACTACCCTGGTATATCCAATGAATATCCACACCTGCAGCATAGCAGAAGAAGCTCTAAAGTATCCACAACTTTGAGCTCATATTTAGAATTCTCTGTATTTCACTCCTTCAGCTGTCCCAAATGGCAGCTCCTGTGTTTTTAGAAGGTAATGAAGTAAGCAGGGGGTGCTTTGAGGCTGATTGATACCAAAGAAAATGAAAGCGTCCCTGACCTGGCACTTGTGGAAGCAGAAGATGTCTTCAGATAAAATGACGGTTTGTTCCCTGTTTCCATGTCCCTTCACAAAGAGGTGCACTCTTTGCCCCTTCTACCACAGGCCTTATCTGTCACCTGTAACTGATTTTTAAAATTTCAGAGAGGAAATGTCTCATTTCCCATGTACATCCACAGACAGAAGTGCAGAGGACAGAGTGTATGGACCATGTGGAATGAATTTCTGTGCCCAGTGGAAGGAAATTCCCCCTCTGTAGAGCAGCTGTGCTGCATTTTACCAGCTGGGGAGTGCAGTGGCAGGGACAAAAGACTATAACTATGTATTTGCTGTCCCAGGATTCTTGGAGGTGCTGCTTATGTCATGTCATTCCTTGGTGTCACGATAACTTCCTTGGTGTGCAGCTAGATATTCCATACTGGGGTCCATTCTTATCTGTAGATCCTATCCTGCTCTTCCCAATGCCTCAGCTTCCTCATGACATAGGGATTTTTCAGCAGTATGATAAAGTGACTTTGTGACCTTTTTATGACAGCTAGTAAGATTCACAGTGACATTGAGGCTCCACAGAACAAGCTCGTGATCTTTCTGCATTGAGCTCCAATATCCTGAGGCTTAAACTGATGCAAGAACTTTGCTCCTGATCTTTCTGCATTGAGCCTCCAACATCCTGAGGCTTAAACTGCTCAGAGTTACACAGCTCCATGGGGCTTAAAAACACTCTGCTATTGTATAAACAGGCATTAAGGCTTCCACATGATGTTCCTATGTTGCTTAAGTATATGCAGTTAAATATACATTAGGCCAGGATAAATAATTGCTCACTCCACAGTAGAAACACTTGGAGCAACACTGTGCTGCTACAGCAGTATTATGAAAACATGTGTAATTTGTTTTTATTAGTCAAAGGGGTTTTTTTTAAATATATTCTCACTAAAAATAAAACATCTGATTTTATTAAAATGGATTGCTGCAGTGTGAGGCTAATTAATTGGACATAAGTGCCATTGGAACGTGTGAAACCTGTGTGCAGGGTTAGCGCAGGGAGCCTCAGTAACCACCCCTTTGCTAGAGGCTGTGTTTTTGTTTGTCCAGCTATAGATGGTCAATAAGTAGCCAGGGGATAGATGCTAAACATTGGAAGTCTGATTAGTGCCTGAGCAAAGTCCAAGGGCTTAGGTCAGCTCTTTTTAACTATATGTAATTTTTTTGTTCCTTAACTTACAAAGGCTCAGCTCAGCAGCTACTGTGGAGTTACCATGTGCTCTCCTCAGCTCTAAGTAATAATTTAATCTTTTTAATCTGATTTGAACTTTAAAGTTTATCTTTTCTGATTATGTTGTTAGTTTAAGTTAATTTTCATATATATCAACTAATTCATTCGTTTTGGTTTGGGGGAAATGAGCAAACCACCTTGAGTGTTCAAAAAGGTTTCATTCCCTCTTTCATGTTCATTGTCAAGGTTGATTTATTCTTGTTATGAAACTTGCAGCTAGAAATACTCTTCGTAACATGACTTAATGCCTTAAGCATTTCTTTGAAACCATTCATGTTATTTGATACCATCTGATATGCACATGCATAGTTTCACGTTTCATTTACATTTTTATGCAAAGACTTAATTTTTGTTTTCAGGGATGACTGAAACATAATACTGCATTTGCAGAACTGGAACTGTTTTGAATCCAGAAGGGATGAACAGAATATTATCAGGAAATGGCTGGAGAGGTATTTATAGGCAACTGTGTGGCTTTATGGAAAAAGATGAGAGGGAAAAGGAGAAGGAAGAATCACCAAGATGAGCCTACGGCAAAGAAATATGAGTATACTGTGGCAGGTCAAGTTCACAGAGGTTACATTCACCCAGGAAAGCTTTATATTCCACTTAACCTGTGTTTTGGGACTGTGTGTATCCTCTGTCTACTCCTAGGGACAGGATTTTTTCATTTGTGCTTTGAGAGCATTTCTGAAGCAAAGGATTCATGAGAGGGATCAGGTGGTGGAAAGAAATCTGCATTTACACATTTCTAATGTCTTTAAATGTGCATGCAAAGGAAATACAGAAATTTTCTGAAATCAAAAGACTGTGATTTCAAACTGAAGTTTCATGCTCTTATTTCTGTTGAAATTGTTTGTTGGCTTCTAACTATAACCACTGAGTCGTTTCTTTGTTAATAGAGGTTAAAATCCAAAATGCCATATGGCAACAAGAAGTTGCTTGTTATTCCTTTTGGTCTAAATATGCTGGTGGCTTGACCTCCAACACTCACACCCAGAGGGCAGAATCAGAGGTCTCTTCAGTGCTGTGACTTAGAGTTTTGGTCCCTTTCTGCAGTAACTTCTGACCAGTTCTTGATTTTAGTGGCATTCTCATTTCTCACACCGTATTTATATGGGTTGACTTTACATCAGCTGTAATGAGCTAAGCATGTGACTGATAAAATAATCATTCTTTTCTGTGAGTCATACCATATGTTCTCTTCTCTCCACCACCACAATTCTGGTCATTCTTTTCTGTGAGTTATTTTACCTTTCCTGCATCATCCCCTCTATGCTATCAGTTTGCTTTCCCTTGCAGCCATCCATCTCTTTCCAAACAATGCCTTGTGCTGTTGGCTGGGCTTTCGTCGTATATACCTGTTTCCTCAGCAAATTACTGCAGCTGCAACTGTAACTGGGCAAATTACTGCAACTTTGCCCATGAAACATGTTTGAATCCCTAAGTCACTCCCCACTTTGGGTACATTTTTCTCTTATTTACTGACATTGGGCTCTGATTTCACCTCTGGATTTTAACACCCTTAAAATGAGGGGGTTGGAATATATAGTGATGTGGTTGAATTTATTATGGCGATGTGTACATTATCAAATCATTTAGGAACAAGGGATTATTTTAGAAATTAAAAAATGAGAGCCAAAGGTAACTTACGACTTGGCTAAGCAAGTCTGGGTGAGATCATGGGAGGAGAACGAAACTTTCTTTGGACATTTTCAGGAATAGTAGTGAACTGTAGCTATAACTTTAGTAGAATGGATTCAAGGCAGACAAGAAAAACAAGGTGATTAGAAGAAAAACCTCTTTATAAACTAATCTCTGAGAACTCTGTTCTTTGTGTCTTTAAAAATCTATTTGAACCAAAACACAATCACACATTAGAGGGAAAGTGGTGGGAATAACCAAGAAGGGGTTTTCCAGATGAATCTTTGTTTATTTCTTTATTAATCTTGAAGGCAAGGACTTTCTTCGGGTTGTTAGGTGAGCCTGTTAAAACACTAAATATTAGTGTGTGCATTAATCTAACTAGTAATCTGTTTTTTTAATTGGGGAGGGGGAGGGCAGGATACACCTACTGACTTTTGTCCTTTCATCCTGTCTTCCCTTTTGCGGTTCAGTTCATTGAAGTCTCTAAACAAATATATCCAATGACCACTCCTTAATTCTAGAGGAATTCACTGAAACAGAGCTGTGTTTATCACTCCTAGTTTAAGTCTCTGATAGCAAAGTGAGGCACCATTTCACAGCTCAGCCTTAACTAGATGGCCACACTCTGCCAGTGTTGAGATAGGACAGAGAAACGAGAGGCTGGTTTAGAACTATTTCATTATTGCACGTGGATAAAACAGGAAATAAGGGTTTGGGTTTTGTTCTTGTTTTTTTTTGTTTTTTTTTTTTCCTTGCAGAGTAGTGATGCTGTGATTAAGGTCATAATGTACAAAGTTTAGTTGAGGTCGCTGCTGTGCCTGACTGGAGCAAGGATCTCTGTTTTGGCTTCTTGTATTAGGGTTGTTTCTGTAAGAATATTTCTCCCTGTCTCTCCTGCCAAATTATTTGCTGGAAATAATATCAACATAAGATACTGAAAGGTGTTGATTGGACTCTTGACTATTGTGGAGCTATCAGGACAGGAAATGGGATGGAAAGAATTCAGGTTGAAGTCCTTGAACTCCCACATCTCCCCCAGCTGATTTAACTTATGAAACTTAACTTTTTATGAAAATTAACATGGGGTCCAAGGGAGTTGTCTCAGTGTTGTGAAGCCACATTTTTTTCATAAACCAACAGGATATTTAATGAAAAAATTCCAGATTTCTCTAAAGCAAGAATGTTTGCTATAGCAGTAGCAGAGCTGGCAATTGGAGAGTTTTAGCTAAAAGCTTCCCAAACTAGAGGTAGTGTGACAGTGCCTTAAAGCCTGTTCCTAACAAAATAAATTTCTGACAGGGTTCCAGTCACTTTTGGACATTTCTGGTCACTTCTCAGTTGCTTTTGTACCACTTTTGTACTGTGGTGTGAAGGTGTCTCTGATCAAGACAGACTGAGAGAGTTGTGGTTGTTCAGCCTGGAGAAGAGAAAGCTCCAGGGAGAACTGAGAGTCTCTTCAGTGCCTAAAGGGGCTCCAAGGGGACTTAAAACAAGGGCCTGGGAGTGACAGGACAAGGGGAATGGCTTCACACTGACAGGGTTGGCTTAGAAGGGATATTTGGTAGAAATTCTTTGCTGTGAGGGTTGCCAGGTCCTGGTGCAGGCTGTGAGTGCTTCATCCCTGGAAGTGTCCAAGGCCAGGCTGGATGGACCCCTAAGCAACCTGGTCTACTGGGAGGTGGCCCTGCCCATGGCAGTGGGGTTGGAACAGGATGATCTTTAAGGTCCCTTTGAACCCAAAATGTTGGAGGATTCTCTGCTGGTTCCCTGAGTAACAGCCATTTATTTATCATTGTAGGGCAGTGATCAATCCTCCAGTAGGCCAAATATTCAGCTCCAGACTTCCCATCTAAATTTGTTTTCGCTTTTCTTTTCTTTTTTTTCCAGTTACTCTTCACATACATTTGTGGGTTCCCTTCATGTCTTACCCTCTCTGTTCTCCAGGACCCTCCAGAGCCAAATAAATACTTTGTATTGCAGGGCAATGTTTCTCAGGGAAGATCAATACAACTCAATAGTAAAATCATGTCTCCCTTTCTAACAATTCTGAGGAATTGTTGTCCTATCTTTAACCAAGACCAAAGCCCGCCCTTAGGTTAGCAAGCAACTTGGAAAATTTCAGGCCAAACATCTCAGTTTTGGCCAAGTGATAAATAATTGAACTCATCCCCCCTGCTAATTAGTTCATTACTGTAACACAGCCATCTCTGAAGCAGTGGGTGTAACCTCTGAGAGGACAAACCCAGCGGGGCTGGGGAAGGGATTACTGGACCATGAGCAGTTTTGCAAGTTTTTGTTCTCACAGAAATGCCAGGAAAGGTTAAGGAGTCCTGTCGCTGTTAGGGACACGAAAGAACGGAGAAAGATCAGCAGGAAAACTCTCTCCATTTCATTTTTCTGATTCCAATAGATACACTTCGACAAGCAGGACAAAGATTGGCCACACAGGTAACCACCTCTTGGACCTCGTTGGTGACCATCACCATCAGTTATCTTTCTCCTTCCTCCCAGAGGAGAAATACGTAAACAGATAGATAAATTCTAAAAATGCACATAGCTTTCTTGAAGCTGTATGAGAACAAAATGCAAACAGTGAGAAGCAGGCAAACTTGAGGCAACAGAGTCCTGCGGAGAGGCTGGGACTTGCGCTGGGTAGGGCGAGGAGCAGGGAAGCAGCGCTGGCAGCAGAGATCCCCAGCTCTCAGCAGGCACGGCTGATGGACTGATGAGCAGTGATAAAAATGATGAACAAGCAAGCCTTGCTCACCTGCTGAAAAGCAGTGAAACTGTGGTTTTTCTGTTCCATTCCACGGCTGGAACGATTAAAAGGTTAAATTCTTCTGAAGGAGGGATAGGCGTGATATTTTGGGAAAAGGTTGATAACTTTGCACAGTCGAGCTTTTGTTTTCTCACACTTTATTCCTTAAAAAAAAAAAAAAAAAAAGGCTAGAGAAAGAAGGCCCCAGCTGCTGTTTTAAACTTGTTATCAGAATTAAAGAGCTGATGTGGGTGAAGGGATGGTTTGGGCAGGCTGCGGTTCGGCCGCTGGGGCGGGAGGGGAGCGCGGCTCAGGGGAGAGGCTCCGCAGAGCTTTGAACTGCATCGGATGCTGCAGGGCAATTAAACACGCAATTAAACACACAAGACTTCCACCCTTAAAGAAAGGCACAGAAGGGAGTCTCCCTGTTTTCTGTGCCGGCAATCAGCGAGAGGAGAGAAGAATGTGTAAAGGAAGAAAGAAAAGATGGTGCCGTTCCGTAGGAGGATGTCAGAGCCCAGCAGGATGCCTGCTCGAGTTGCAGCTCAATAAATAATAAGCGCTTGTTATGCTAATAGTCACTATTTCCAACGACGTGATTTGCATACAGATCGTATGCATGTTAATTAGCTGTGCACACAGCCAGTAATCCACATCTTAGTTCTTGTCTTCAGCATTTTCATGTGTAAAATGATGCAGCATGGAAATGAATATTGCAAAGTTTTCACGTGCAAATAAATGGGTGACAGAATAAAGAGCCAGACAGCCCTGAGATAACCAGGAATAGCAGGGGCAATTGTGGAAGAAGCCCAGGATTAGTGTCACTTCTGGCTCTGACAACATCTGTCCTTGCACCTGATTGTAAAGAAAATAAAATGAAACAAAAGGTTGCATGATAATGCCGTGAGGCATGATAATAATTAACCCCTTGTTGGTTAATTACTAGGTGCCTGCCTGCTGTACCTTTTACTAGAGCACAGAATTTAGTAGTTTTGTTGTGACTTGAGGGAGGGGAGACACACAGGTGGGACCTGGCTCTTTGGAGAGGTAGGATAATGTAGGCAGAGTTACTCCCTGGGGGAAAAAAAAAAAGCATATATGGCATTCCAGACTAAATATTTAACATAGTTCATAAGGTATATGATAAAAAAATATTTACCTGTTAGAAAATTGTCAGACTACAATAGAAAAGTTCATTACCAGGTTAATTTTTCAGGTGTCAGCCATCGGATAATCTGGGCACTAGGAGGCTTTTGGAATTGGTAACTCAGTTTCAAAAGAAAACAACAGTAACATGCAGTAGCTCGCCATGTCCATGTTCAGTTCTTCTTGCCATCAGTTTTGTTCTTGCCATCAGTTTTCCCACGTCGTGCTGCAGTCTAAATGTGTGTCTGTATCTTCTGGTCAGGTAAGAGCAAAAGGTTTCATCCTTGCGTTTGCCAGAAGAACGTTTTCTCCCTGTGTAAGCGGTCTTTGAGCAATGGAACTGGTGGAGCAGTTAAAAAGTTGACCTTTTGCTTAAAGCAAGGCTGAATTTCTCTCCAGTCAAGTTGATGGTAGCTCTCTGAAATGCAGCTACTCTGAAGGATCCTTCTCAGGTGATTTTCAGCTACGATTTTATTAGAGCTTAGCTGAGGTAAGAAGTTCACCTGATCACCACAAGTGTTTATGAGATAAGGCGTTTCATGGAGGGCACGCCTCTTAATCGGCTGCAATTTTGAAATATTAGTTTAAATTCAGCGCCTTACTGTGCATGCTTTGGGCATTTTTCCTGCTTAGTTAAGAATTTCTACTTTTTGTGTTTCCAGAGCAATGAGTCCATGAGAGTTGTCTCCTACCTAAGAGCTAGGAGAAACTTTTGTTTAAAAGTATGCACTGGTTAGAGCTGCTGTCTTGTTGTAGGTAAGTGGTTTGATTCAGTTAATTTAGTTTTAGGGAGATTATAAATCTAAAAAAAAACCTTGGTTTGCATAACTAGGCATAAATAACTGTGGCAGGGAGGGGAAATATCCAAAATTCTATATTGCATTAAGAGTCTACGGTGAATTTGGAAATAGCAATGTCTATTTGACAGACAAAAACAATAAAAATAAGGCAAAAACAATTCACATGAAAAGCACATCCAAAAGAGTGGGAATACTTTGCAAGGTAACCTGAGAAGGAGTGATGTCTTTTGGCTCAGATACAGTCTTTGGAACATCCTAGTGTTGGTGGAGTAGATCCCTTTGTTTTATAAGAAAAAACACAAATGGACTCTCAGAAATTAGGGAAAATAATTTTTTGTTGAAGTTGAGGGTTTGTGTCTTTGTTCTTTGCAGATTATGCTGTTGAAATGTTTATAGGGTTTGAATGTTTCTAGACTCAGTGATACAGAGAATTTGCAAACACCACAATGATGCTAGCTTGATTTAATGGTGGTATTTTCATTAGAATAAACGAGTTTACTTTTCTAGTGAGATGTGCAAGCTTTACAACATCCACAACAATAATAAACAACTGTAAATTCAGAGATAGCTCTAATTAGGGGAAGGCTGAAGCAATTAAGATGGGTAAACTCTATTGATCATCACTGAACAAGATACATACATCAGTGATTTTACAGTGAGTGCCCTGACATGGTTAATGACTGCTGTTGATTTAACAGTAATGATTTTAGTATTTTACTGGGGGAGTGTGGGTAGGAAGGTTAAATCAAGTTTTATAGGGCTTCTCAAAACCATACTACAACCACTTGGAGAGCTGCTTGTTCAGCCAGAAATATCTAATTCTGTAGATATCCCACTTGGCATATTCTTCTTGGTCCTGAATGCATTCTCTGACACAGAGCCCTGTACCTGCTGGCCAAGACAGAACCTGTAATTCAATTTTTCTCTCTCTCTGAGCTGTTCTCTACCTCACTGCTCCTAGATGATGATTTGTATGTCTTTGTATATTCTTTCGTATCTGTTTCTGTTCTCCACTCTATTGCTCGTTGACACAGACATGATGTTAGAAAGCTCAGAAAATGAACTGTAAATGATATATGGACATCTGTCATAGGTTCAGCCCAAAGCATTTTTTCAGAGTCCTGAGAAAAAGAATTCGTGCCAGCTGAACTATGTTTATAATTCTATTTGGTAGGGATCAAACTGAAAATCTTAATGGTTGCAGGAGACAGTTAAGTCTTAGAATGTTGTAGCAGTTCCTGTTAATCTATTCAGCAGTTTAGATTGGAAGAATTACATTTTTTTCCTTAGGCGGTGGCATGTGTGTTAAAATCTTGCTTGGCAGTGTTATAGTCTTTGGGAAGAGGATTGATTTTTATAGTTTGGAGAAGGAGATAAGGAAAACTGCATTTAAAACAAGGGGAATGATACATTGTTTTTGTGTTTCACCACATTAACTGCACTTTAAGGTTTCTTTTTCAATTTATATTGACTGTTCTTACTAATGGGCTGTTTGTCTTATATGTATTTTAGTTGGGTTTATTAATTCGTTATATCTGGGAATATTAGCATAGAAACCATAGATGCAAAAGCAAATTCATATGTATATAGTTCATATGTTGATAATATTTCTCACTCGAAGAGTTGTAGACTTGGTAATGTGTTTAAATATAGAAACATTTTTGATCATCCAAGTGTAACCCCTGGATTCAGCATTAATTTTGAATTCCTCTCAGATAAGAATATGCAAGCTAAATTGCTGTTTAGCATCCCCTATTTTTGTTGGATTTTCTCCAGTTCTCTGGCTTTTTTTCATTATAGAAAGTAGCCATTTGTGTTTTTCTCTGATCTGCTTATTCATTTGAAGTGGGCATAGTGAAAAGTATGCCTCACAACTGTGTCAACACAAGTGCTCCGTGGAGACTACTGGCATTTTTCAAACAATCTTTGAAGTACATATTAAAATGTTATAAAACCATTTTTTCATCATACATCACACACACACAAGTAATCTTTTCTTCCCCATCAGGCATGCATCTCACCTTTTTGGAGGAAGCTGGGGCATTCCTTAATGGTTGCTCCTTGGAGGTGGATTCTAAGTCTATCTCATACTGTGCAATAATTATTAATATTACCCTGTATTTGAGTTTTCTGGTGAAATTCACAGTCTCCTGGGGCTCAGAATCCCTTTTCCCTAAGCATCTCCTTGCCCACTTCCTATGCATTACAATACGTGCCCATGCAGCAGCACACACTGATGGTTCCTTTTTACTTTCTCCTGTGTGGTACCATCTGAGTGATTTAAACAAAACCTCCCAAAGTATTCTACACTTCATGTGTTCACTTATAAAAATAAATCAATCCACACAGCACCACCATGATAGAATTGTCTGCTCTCAGGAAAGCCTGAGGCAACAGAGGGTTCTTCCCACTGAGGCTGAAAGATGTGAGGAGTGTTTCAGAGCAGACATCCCTTGTCAGTCTGCAAACTCAGTGTCTCTGAAGAATAGGGGGAATTAAAAAATGAAGCTTCATTTTCCAGTCCTACTTTTCCTGTCTTCCAAGCTCCCTTTGGAACCTCACTGAGCACCCACAGGGTTGTAGCAACTAGGGTTTATTTTCTACTATTCCTCTTCCTGATGGTTTATGTTGCTGCCAGTGTTGCACTGGTTTTGGATAGAAATACTTTCCTAGGATTAGCAATTACTGACATGAGTTCAGTAAGTTGGGGCTTCTTTGTTGTTTTTGTTTGATTTTTTTTTTCTTTAAATTTACTTTAACGCAAAGGTCACTTGTTTGGGTAGTTACATAGAGTTTTAGCCACATAGTATGGTGTGTAAAAGTTGTAAAGGTGCAGCAGTGCTGCTTGTAGTCCTGCTTTTATTTTCTCATGCAGATAACCAATGAAAGTACTCTAAAAAGGTATATTTTTATTCCATGTGCTCTAGTTCAAAGGATACAACCGTGTTCAAAAGCATGTTTGAGTCTGTTCAGAATATGTTTTGTTGTTAGAAATATTGGTTTTCTAAAAAAAAATTTACATAGTCCTTATGTCCTTTTAGAGGAAAGATATGAAAAAGAAATCTTAAAAAATTGCTGTTGAGATGATTCTAAGACATTGGTTTACCCAGTGGCAATGGAGTCTCTTTCAGGAAGATGTGCCAGAAGCCTCATGCCACCCATTATCCAGCAGGTTCCAAAGACTGGGAAGTGGGATGTCTTTACAGCCTTTGCTGCTTGTGTTACTTTTATAATCGTTCCAGATATCAAATGCAGACATTTTATATGTTCCTAACTGATAGACCTCAGCCTACTGAGAAACAGAAATAAAAAGGATTTGACGTGTCGCAGTAAACCCACAATTTTCAGGTGTTCTCCGAGGGAGTATTTGAAATGCAGCAAGATTTGAGCCGCCTTAACCTAGAATGCAAACCTGTAATTGTGGCTTTAGGCCTTTGGAAATAAAATGGAACAGGGCATTTCTTTGAGACAGTTTTTGTTTGGCTGCAAGCAGATGTAGTTCAGTTCTGAGCAGGACCACAGTTGTGCCTGAGGTTAATGGGAATAGCACACGGGTGTGGCGGGAAGGACCAAGGGATTATTGGAGGTGCACTGCTTTTATGACACTGAGCATTAGGACACTTTGCAGCCTTTTCTAAGCAGCTGTTCTTTAGGTAAATTAATACGTGGGGTCTCTTTACTTCTCCCCAGCTTTAACTACCATAAAAGAGGTTAATGTAAAGCTGTTCACAGCTTATCTCACCCCGTTGCTATGTGAAACTTCTAACACAAACGCTTTTGTACACTGCAGCCATAACTCACTAATCTTCTGAACTTCCTGACCCATAAAACTGTGATTATTGCTACATGTAAAAGTCATCTGGAAATATCCCTCTGTATTTAGCCTTATGGGTATTACATTGCGAAATCCCTCCTTTGCAGTGGAAGGGCTGCCAGGGAAGGGAAGGACAGTGGGGCTGTGAGTGAAGTGCTGTACCTTAATCTTGTGAATTTGACTTGATTTGGAGCTGGGGAGCTGGTGATTCAACAGATGCAATGCCCTGAGTAGTTTTCTTCCCTCTAGGTAACAATTTCAGATTTTATTATTTTTTTAAAATTAAAATATTTCTGGCTATTCTTACTTTCCTTTAGCAGTGGGTCAGTCACTAATTTCCTATACAACTGAATGGGCAGATAATTGAGAAAAATCACTTGTGAGAGGTATTTGGAGGAAGACAGGAAGTGTGTTAGGGATTAAAAGAAAGCTTCACTATTGCAGTTGTGATTCTTTTAAGTACCTGTCATATCTGAGAGTTATCTCTGCTCACTCTTCAGCAATTAAAATAGGGAATGAGAAGCAGTTTGAAGGATTCTTTGATAAAAGATAGCAGTTAAAATGGACCAGAGGCAAAAAAGGAGTATTAACAGTCCATGAGGATCTTTTCCCTCTTTCTTTATGGATAATACATAGCTTTCTTTTAAAAATGTCATGTGATTGTTGTCTAATCTTCAGCAAAGATAGTGATATCAGCAGCTCTGCATTTCTGCATGTGCACATCACAAGGAGGGTGGGTTGGCTGTACTCTAAGGTGCAGATGAACCAAAAGGCACAAGTTTCTATCATTTTTTCGTCATCAGACTAAGAAAATATAGGTAATCATCCAACTGAAAAAAAAAATCTAAAAATTTTTAAAAGTGAAGAGGCCTTTTTAATTTTGAACCACAAACGTTTGTGTTAAACGATGCTTTTCCCAAGGCATTTGGGAAAAGCATTTCGTTATTAGTGTTGTTCAAAATTGTAAGTTATCACATCCACCAGGCTCTAAATTACCTGTCCTCTGTGTTGCCATAGTTACACAGTAGCCACTGAAATACAGACTCCAGCAGTAGAAAAGGCATGCTCTGACTTCGGCTCATTTATTTGAAGGTTTTGGCAGCGGAATATCTCCACAAAGTCTTTGTTTTACAACCTTTGTGTTCTTGCATTTTAACTCTTTCAACCAGCATTACAGTGTTGTGCTAAAAGGTGTGGTTTGTTTAAGACAAACGTACTCAAGCTGAGTTAATAAATAGATAATGGTATAGTTGACTTCTCACTAGTCCTTCCTACTGTTCTTTTTGGTTCTGAGTTTGGTTCTGAATGATCCATGGTTCTGAATGATCTTGAGGTGAGGCTAAAGCAACAGCATCGTGTCCTCTCCATTTCCTCCTTCCTAAGGGCTTCTCACCTCCTTTCCAGAGCAGGATCCCTTGCTGGTGATCTTGCTGGGAAGAAAATTTATCCTGCACTACTCAGCTGATGTTATTTCCCATGTTGGGGGGAGAGGGGGAATCATCCCAGATGTTCATCAGAATTCAGAGGTCTTGGAAAAATCCCGTCAGAAAATGTTTGTATTACACCAAAATAAAGTTTTGAATGTGAACCACCAGACCTTTTTATCAAGCAGATATTTCTAAATAGCCATGTCTATTCCATTTGAATTAAGGGGAAGTAATAAGCCTCCTTAACTCTACAGTGCTAAATAAAGAAGAGTCAGATTAATATTACATATCTTCTCACTTTCTTAAGTTCTTTGCTGGAGATACCAGTGGATAAATTGCTATTTTCTTTACCATTCCTATTGAAAATGTTTCTCTATAGCACTACTCCCTCCCTCAAAAATTTTTTATTTTAAAAAAGTTATTTTTTTTTTACCGGTATTCCAAATATTTTGTATTCAAACATTTTAGGTATGTCTTCTGCTGCATTAATGTAAACAATACTTGCTTCAGCAGTCACATTGTTGAACTCCTCTGTAGAAGCAGAGTGGGAAAAGTGCTTTCAGAGGTCGTAGTCTTTCAGCTGAGATCCAGCAGTGCCATTTAGTACCTCCAAGTTACAGGGCTGCTGACAGGAGCTTTTACTTGGTGGGATACGGTACCTGATGTGGAGGCACCAGTCTGCCTGGTTACTGCCATCAGCTTACAGCTTTCACAGATGACCTAGTCCCAGCACAAAGTCCTGACCTCTCGCTTTTTCAGCACTTCAGAGGTTAATTTTGTTGAGGGATCAGATTTCTTTCCAGGGGAAGTTTCTGATGATCACCTTCTAGCTGAGTTTTACTTTCTAGTGTCTCTCAGTGCTGCTGTTTGTGGAGGGCTCTGTTGGAAAACAACCCTGCTCCAACTTTTTTTTTTTTTTTTTCCAAGTCTCTTCCTAGACAGTCAAGTTACAGGCTGGTTTATTTAAGGGGGGGCTATTGGATGGTAGCCTAATGAAGGTATCAACCTGCAAAATAAACCTGAGCCCCTTTCCTGGAATCCTTCATGGGCAACAAGGTGGAGAAGTGCTTTGGCTGGGTAATATTGCAAGGTAAGAGATTTTCTGCACTTTTGAAAGCACGGGAGTGTGTTGTGTTACACCTTTGAGAGAGAAGGTTCAGCTTTGCAAATAGTGAAATAGCAAATAGCAGTGAAAACAGTAGATGATGGATAAATCTGAGCAGCTTTCTCCCCGCTCTGTTTCTTTTCAATCACTGTACGCTGCATAAGATCAGTACATTTTTAATAGAGTGCAGATATTTGAATTACATGGTAGAAAATTTCCTGTGTGAGAACTGACGGCTGTTGCGGGGTTTGCTTTTTCTGGCTTAATTTTGTGATTCCGTGAGGTTTGTTGAAACTCAAAGGTTGCAATCTAGCAGGATATCTTTCCACTAGTGTTGCTTTTAGCCTCAGAAAACTATGGGGCTTTGTTATATTTTAGCACTGTAAATCTGCTTTCTGTGCAAAGGAGGAACCTCTGTGGGAATGAGCTCAGCCTGCAGGGAAACAAAGGCGTGTGTGAGTCTGTTTCAGGCCAAATCCCAGCCCAGAGTGCACTTGCTTTTTAATGCATAATATCCAGTTCTTATTCTCACTTCTGTGCAAATTTCTGGTGGCTTCCTGATTTGTCTGAGTAAGGTTGTAAGATCCCTTTCCTTTTTGTAGTTCCTTGCAAATAAGCTTAATTTTAAAGGCTCACATGAACCAGGAGTTATTGGTACTATCTAGAATGTTGCAGTTCTGCTAGGACAAAAAAACTGCTTTCAGGGTTGGTAGCTGACATTTTCCACACAGCAAAGATTAAAATATTTTGCTTGATTATGTGTCTGTTTGTTCTGTAAATCACTGGTGTGATAACAACTGCTGTTTTTCAGTGGTTTGGCTTCCTGAGGGGCAGTGCTGTGCCCTGTGATCAAATTAACACTCTTTTTATTGCCAAGTTCAGCTTTTGTTTTAAGGCGTATTTCAGCAGGCTGAAAGACAATTTCTGCTGGTTTTCTCCTTTTTTCTGATGGGAGAACTGTGTGCATTATCTCTGTCTCCATGTGCTCAGCTGCAGCTGGTGCTGCTGTGAGACAGGAGCAGTTCTCACGTGTGAAATCAGTTTTGCTGTGCACAGGTTTTGGCCTTGTTGAATTTATGTAGGAGCTTTGCAGTGTCTTCTGAGCATAACAATGCCTGGGAATCGCTCTCAGTCTTCATGCATTATCGTCTTATCTTCAGTTTGTGCCTGTGTGTTTCTTGCTTGGGGTTGCAGTCTGCAGACCTGAAGGCTTTGCCCTGGTGTCAGTGGTGGAGTTACAGTGTCAGGATGGATGGAAAGAAGCTGGGAAGCAAAGGAGCCGTGTTCTTCCTGCAGCTTTTGGCTCTGGAGGTGTTCAGTGTCCACCTTCTCCTGGGTCAGGATGTCCAGTGGCCCCAGTTGGCAACTTATTCTTGACCCTGATCAGGAGGCAGATGGCCACAGGGGCAGGGGGTCCAGCCCCTTGAGTCTTTGAAAAGCACAATCAGTAGCAGGTAATTTAAATGCATCTTGCCTAGTTTTGTTTCCATACTGCTCTTCATTCTTTTCCTTCCATGTTTTTGTTATGTCAGTCCTGTAAGAATTTAGCTGATTTATTATTTTTCTTCTCCTCGGTATTTACTCCTGTTTTTATTGTGTTTTGGAGCCCCTGGTGAAGCAGCTGCCAGGTGCCAGGAACTGCTGGTGAGCTGCTGAGCTCTCACCCGCTCAGCCCAGTGCTGGAGGAGCTTGAGGCAGGTGTCAGAAATTGTGTTCAGTGGATGCATCCTCCTTCTTTAAGTCTTAAATTGTGTCTTTGTACGAGGGGGTAACGTGATCCAGAGTATCTGCTTTTGGGGGAGCATTATGTAAGTAGTAAGGAAGAAGTACTGGTGTAAGGCAGGGTAAGAAACCCACGCAGTCGAGTCTGGTTTTCACAATTCTCAATCCCCTGGGCAGGCCACCTTCTCTGCCTGCCTGGAGTGAGGAGGTGTTTGGGCTGGGACCTTGCTGAGAGGGAGCTGGAGCCATATTGCAGTGGTGACCTACACCCAGATCTTTGCCAGGAGCCTCCTCCCATCCCCTCATCCCCTCGTCCAGGGAGGACTGCAGGGAGCTGGGGTGATCCATCCCCACATCCCCGCGGGTTGGGCTGGACCTCTGGGTTTGTTCAGTCCATTGCTGTCACATGGACACTTCACGGGGATTTATTTTCTGCAAGGCGCCCGAGGCTTTGTATGTCAACAAGGATTTCTGACTTTGATTAGAAGACTTTTCTCTGCGCTTCTTACTGTCATGGAAACAGAGGCAGAACAAACAAAGCACGTTCTTTTGTAATGTGATGACTGAGATTTAACACTGACTTTATTGTGATGTGAAGAGCCTGATTTTGTTTCCAGCTCTCTCTGGAGTCATTGTAGTGACACGGACATGACCAGGGTTGAGCATCACTCCCATGGCTTCCAAAGCAGGGGGTGAGGGTGCAGCTGGCCAAGGGGTGCCCTATGCACCCAGTGGAGAGCTGGTCTGTAAACAGCTTTATAAACACAGTAAGTCTTCAGACAGAACAGTGGGTGGGGTGATATGATTTATAGGTTGTGAGTGCGAGGAAAAGGGGCTGGCAGCTGCTTGTGGTGTTGTACACTAAATTTTGCAGACTTAGCTGGGAGTTCCTGCAGCACCTGGGTCACATGCAGTGCCTCGCTCCTCTCCCCTTCCCCGAGGCTGTGGAGGTACCAGAGGAACCCTGGTTGTGAACAATGGCCAAAAAAACAAGTTCCACCAGTCAGGCATTTTTGCAACTGAATACAGTTGTGCTGGCAGCTGTCTGAGTGACCCCAGACAGCCAGGGCTGAAGGAGACTTTGGAATTTCAGCTTCAGAGCAGGATTCCTTGAGTTTCGGTGGAAAGTCAAATCAGTTCATGAGAATTTAGGGTGTTCTAACTCCTTGAGATCAGGTGGATTTTAGGACGTCCTCTGTGTGTGTGTGTGTGCTCAGCTGTGTTCAGGTTTGTCAATGGCTGGGTCGAATTCCTGGTTAGATTTTAAGGGACAAAATAAAATCCAGTGTTATTTTTATAAGGTTATTAGCACTCATATAAGAAGATTAAATGAAAAGAGCATGTGCAGTTTTCTAGCTTCTCCAAATCTTTTCTTACCCAGGTTTTTTCAACACTGAATAATTTTGTTCTGTGAGTTATTCTCTTTGCAAGTAGGTTTTTTGAATGTAAATCCTGAAACCTTATCTTGGATGAATTCTAAACAGACCTTGACAGAGACCTTCAAGTTCAGCTTGCTGGCAGTAACCCCAATAGTCACTAAACATGAAAACTGTCTGAGGAGCTCCCAGCACACTTCCAGCAATTTAACTCTGCACCAAAAAATGTCATTAAAAGGATTAGATTCTGCTCCAGAAAGAACAACTGGGAAGGCTTTGTATTCATTTTTCCTGGTTTGCTTTTCTCAGTCTGGCTTTACTAAGTGTTTCAAGGTAACATCCTGTCCCTGGGCTCCTCTTTTGGTAAGAAACTAAGTGGTTTATGTTAAAATACCTATAGTGAGATGTAAGAAAAGAGTAACTGGAGACATGGGGGAGGTGGGTGATTAATAACAGCGTAAAAAACACATTAATTAAATTAACTTCTCTTGGAGTAGATTTCCATCCATTCTTTTGCCAGTGGTTATGTTTCAGTTTTAGAGCAGTTTAAAAAGAAAACTGTGCAAGGGTCTGTGTGTGCTTTGTGGATTTCTGGCCCAGTTCTCACTACTGTAGGAAATCCCAGAAGAACACAGTGGAAACTGTGGTATTTACTGTCTCCTGTTATAGCACATTTAATTTTTACTTTTACATCTTAGAAGATGCTGTGGAGTTTCAATCATTTTGAACCTCGATCTTTTTTGTTATTGTTGTTGTTCACCTATCAACTCATAAATAGTTAAATTTTTAAATAGAAGAGGATAATTGCCATGTTTCCACTTGAAATATTGTAGAGCCCCAAGGCCCTTTCTTGGACAAATGTATTTTTCAGCAGCTCATTATAATTTTGGTTTTGAGTGAAGATCCAACAAAATTAAAATCCACACCCATCTGTAGAGAAAGGTGCATTTTCAGCCTTCCACAATAGCTTTATTTAGAAGGATTTTAATGACCCCTTTGCAAAGGGGGAAGATTTCTGCAGCGAGAGGGGCTGTCCTGAGGATCACAGAATGACTTTGCATGCTCTCCAAGTTGACAAAGAAGAGCCAATTCTGTGGGTGATGATTATGCAAGATGGAAAAGTGCTGATAGACTGTGGAAAAATACAAGTCTGAGCCTAACAGCTTTGCAAACCTGTTTGAAAAAGCAGCTTGGAGCAGTTGGTGTGGTGCTGCACGTGGGTGATGTGTAGCAGCAGTGTTGCATTGGGGTGAGCAGAGTGAGGTGGGGAGGCAGAGGAAGGTGCTTTGGGGTGCTTCATAGAGACAAGGAGGCAGCATCCTGGAAGGTTTCAAGTGATGGTGGGAGTGGGTTTAAAGTGGGTGGTGGTATAATTTTCGTGTATAATACACTCTTAAGATTTGAATTTTTTTATTATTACTGTTTGCAATTTTCAGTAATCAAAGTAGAGTTTCAGGTGATTGATCAAAGAAAGAAAGGAAAGCTCAACCATTTCAGCTTCAGGTTGTGGTTGAGTAGACTTTTGCTGACATCAGAAATTATTAATTGCACCAGCTAAATTACAAAGATGCTATCTTGGCTCTGGGAGCCAAGAGCACCATAATTAGTGCTGTTAGATGCTCCATTCTGCTTCCTCGCTTTTGACTCTAACCATCAAGGCCCTGGATCAAGGTAAAAATGAACAGATTTCAGTGGAGGGCTTGGGGTGGTTTCAAGAACAGCGTGAAACAAATGCCTCAGTTTGGTGCTGGGTGCTGTCCCCTGGAGGAGCCCCAGCCTTAACCTGAGTGTGTCGGTTCCTTGCACGACTTTTTAGCACTTTTTGAGTGCTCATAAAGTGGCTTGCATTGGCAACTGGTTTACAGTGTTCAGTGAATTCTACCAGCCCTCTCTAGTGCTAATTCGTGTAGGTTTGCAAAATTATTTTTAGTTTCTTAAGGTCTTTTCATGTTCTCTTGCTTGCTGCTGTGTTTTCTAGCTAGAGACTGAACATTCTTACCCTTCTACCAAAGTGATATTTATGAAATAAAGCTGAAGCTGTCTGGGTTTAGACAGCTATTTGGGTTTACAGATCCTGCCTTATCAGAACAGCTTGGCCACCAGTGTCACCAGCGTGTCCATGAGAGCTGTGTTGCTTAGCTTGTGGCACCCAAAGTCTAGCCAGACATCTATCTGCAGACCTCAGAACAGCTAATCTTCTTACATTTAGTAAACAGATCCGTAAGCTTGAAAATACAGAGTTGGAGTAGTTAATAGTTTCCAGCAGAACATAAGGGACCTGAAGCCCAGGATGCACATGAGGGGAAGCCACAACCATCAATGTATTCAGGTGCATGTTTCTAGCTTTGTCCTCAGGCACATGTCCCAGTTCAGAAGGGCACTCAAATATTTTCATAATGCCTTACATTGCCCAACTGAAGCCAACAGGACTGGCTGATGCCAGAAAAAACTACTTATGATTAACATTAAAGACATTCTTTAGATGCTGATGAACTGGGGCCTGTGGTAGTTTAAGAATTGTGAGTGCTTGAAAAAAAAAAAGTTTCAGTTTGTATACATTTAAGATGGGACTAGGAGTCACAGGGAGGAAAATTATAGTGTTTAATTTTTTTTTTTTTTTTTTACCCACTGCCATATCTTCATAAGAAGGAAACGAAACTATTAAACACAGAAGGCATTGGCATCGATGATATTGTTACTGTGTTAGGATTGTACTTTTATTATAGGTTCAGAAATTGAAAATAAGTTTGTTGCTGCACAAAACTTTAGAAAACAAGAAGCATTTTTTTTATTCAGTAATTTTATTAACTGTTTTGTAACCTCATTTGTAGATTTAGCTAGGAATTGTAGTTGCTTTATGTGATAGGTTTGAAGAGAGAAATAAATGTCAGTTACAGGACCTGTTTTCAAAACTGAGGTGTAGAAGTAATATGGCTTGCAATATTTTGCTTTGTGATGTTTAATTGCCTATTTTAAATAAAAAAAGGGCTTCAAAGAGGTCTTTCAATCCTTTTCCAGATTTTCAATTCCCCCCCTAACATTTCTTGGCTTGGGCAGCACATCTTTCATTCAGTTATGCTGGAAAAGATTTTTCAATGCAGCAAATAAAACTGGTGGGTCAAATCTGCCTGCCTGGCTTTCTCAGATTCAGCAGGTCTCACACTGTGGGTTTTATTTCAATGTGGATTTCTATTTTGTATTGCAGTGGATTCCCTTTTATCCAGGTGAAGGCAAATCTGGGAAAAATTCTCTTTTTTGTAGCATCACCAATGCTGTAGACTGCAGCACTCGCTTTCAATCATGAGAGCTGGCATACCTGCAGGTTTATCAAATAGCATTTGGAAAATCTCTTAGGAAATCCTGTAACTGGGACACTCCTGAAAGTCACTCAGAGCTGGCAGGAGTGAATTCTTATGAGCTGGAGAAAACCAGATGAAGGGTGACCCCAAGGCTCCATCAAACAGAGGCCAGCAGTGTGTCCTGGTGTGTCCCTGTCCCTCCCCATCCCTGTTCTCTGCCAGCAGAGCAATGTGGCTGAGCATCCAGCCCAAATTTCCTTTCCTGCCTTGCTGGAGCTGTTGATCTGAGCTTCCCAGCTGGCTTATCCACAGGGCTATGGAAGAAAAGGGACAACTGACTGTGCTGACACATTGATGGGGACCTGCACTGGGACCTGCAGAGCAAGAAACAGCTGCCAGCAATAACCCTTCATGTGGCAGGCAGAGGAGGATGTCCCTGTGGCCACACGTCATTTTTGGTTCTGCAAATGGTGCTGCTCTTCAAGCTGTGCTCTAGAAGGCTTTGTACAGATGTGGGTGAACATAGTACTTGAAGTCAGAAAAAACAAGTTATTAAAGCAGCGTTAAAAGTGATGCAGGAAGGTGTTTTGTAGTGCTAAGTGGGAAAAAATGAAATGCTTTCCATTTCAAAGCCAACAAAGTTTATGTAGAAAGGCTGTAGTAAATCACTGGTAAAGCTTTGAATAAAGTTCAAGCAAACAGAGATAGATTGCCTTTCTTTACACAGTTCTCTTAACACAGGTTAAGACAGTTCAGGTTTAAATGCATATATTAACTGCTCAGTATATTGGTTTGTGAATATAGCTTTCGCTGCCCAGCCAGAAACCTCATTGCAATCTCTTTGTTACAAGTTTGTAAAGCAAACAGAAATGCAGCAGGGAGGAGAGGCTGGAGCTCCCATAATCTGAAGCTGAGGTTATAAATAGCTAGAGAGCTGCCCGGTGATGAGCTCTTAACCTTTTACAAATGACCTATGAGATATGTGTGTATATATGTATTTGCATTTCCAGCAATAGCTAGCCAGTGGACTGAAGTGTCTCCACAGAGCTCCTTCCAGGACAATATTTCAGTCCCAGCTTCATTGTTCTTGGAGATGGAGCACTTGTAAGCCAGTTTATAAATCTCTTCCTCTCTTCCTTGAGCAGCTTACTTTTATAGGCATTTTACGAGTTGGAGCATCTGGCTCCGTTTTTAGATCATTTTGATTCTTTCTCTTCTAACACTCAAATTGCTTCAGGCAGGGCTCTTTTTTTTTTTGGTGCTTTGTTTGTCCTAAACTTCCAGTGACACATTTCTCATTTACTGGAAAATTGGAAAATCTTGAAGCTATCACATGCTGGAAGAAGAAGATAGTCCTGAATAGTTGCTATTCTTGAAAAGAGCAGTGCAGCTCAGGAAGGTTATTTGCCATCTGAAGGACTGAACTTTTTGTTGCTATAGTTTTTTGAGGTTGGTGATGCTGCTGATGGTAGATTCAGGTTGTTGCCCAGGTCTGTGAAACACCCAGGTACAAGAGGTTGCTTCAGGATGAATTTTTTTCCTTGCATTTAAGCTCCATCTCTGTGTTACAGCTTGGCGAGTCAGTGCTATGCCTGCTTGGAGATCACAGAGTCATAGAATGATTTGGGGTGGAAGAGACCTTAAAGATCATCTTGTTCCATCCCTCTGCCATGGACAGGGGCGCTTCCCCTATCCCAGGGTGCTCCAACCCCCATCCAACCTGGCCTTGGACACTTCCAGGGATGGAGTGGCCACAGCTTCTCTGGGCAAACCTGTGCCAGGTCCTCACCACCCTCACAGGGAAAAATTCCCTGCTAATATCCCTTCATGCCACTACTTTCCCCTGCTCTGGGACTGCAGGCACACATTCCAGCTGAGTCAGGAAGAGCTGTGTCACTGGTGCCCTTGGCTTGATGATGGCATGGACTGGCCTTTCTGGCAAGCACGAGTGGCCTAAGGGTTGTAGAAACACTACTCTTCCTTTTGAACTATGTCTTCTCTTTTGACCCTTGTTTTCTCCATCTGTTGTGCTTTTTCTCTCCAGCTGGGATGACAGCAGCTCTGTCAGCAGTGGGATCAGTGACACCATAGATAATCTCAGTACTGATGACATTAACACCAGCTCCTCCATCAGCTCCTATGCCAACACACCTGCCTCCTCCCGCAAGAACTTAGATGCACAGGTAAGAGCTTTGGTTTATTCTAGTAATATTTATTATTTTCTCTGTGCAGGAAATGTGATTGGTTTAGGTTGGCTGAACTTGAGCACACAGCCAGCCTTCAGGACAGACAATATCAGTAGTAACCACCTTGTCATCCATAGCATTTACAGATATTTCCTCTGTGGGTAGAACCCATGGCATCTGTGCCATGGTGATATCGCAACAATTGGGTCTTGCCTTCCTAGAGGCAGTGCTGCACAGAAAAAAAAATGTAATTGGGATTTTATATAGATTTTTTTTTAGGTCTAGGAAAGGTATTACATTTTTTGTCTTAAATAATAGAATATGAAAAAGTCAACATGAAAGTTCAAAGGTTGTTTACACTTTTATCAGAAATGTAAGCATGCTATGCAAATGAAATAGGTTTTATTAAATTCCCAGAGCTGTGTGTTATTGAAGGCTTTCTGTGTTTGGCAGCATTTTGTAGGAGGATAAACTTTGCCTCCCTCAGCAGCATACATGTACATTTTGTGCTTAGACACCACACATCCAAAGGGGGTGGAACAAGTGAAGGCATTACACAGTTTTTTATTGGTCAAATAAACTGCTTAACACAGAGATTTGCACTAACACAAACTGCCTTTTTTTTTTTTTTTTTTTTTTTAACCAATTGGAAAGATTTTTGTTTGGGAAAGTGCAGGGCTACAGAGTCCAGCTTTGTTCTCTGTGCAGCCTGCTGGAGGGACTGGGGTGCTGTGTGCTGAAGCCACTGGGATGTGGTGACCTGGCAGTGCCACGGGTAGAGGAGAGGGATGTCAGTACGACCTGCTCCTCTGTTTCTTCCCTCTTTTAATCTTCCCCAGCCCTTTTCATCAGCGGATCCTAAATCTGGTTTTCACATCAGTTTTGATGCAGACGTGTGGTTGCTGTGAAGTGTTGCTCTGTCTCCAGAGCTGTGGTGCAAGCACAGAGTAGGCTTTGTTCCCTTGCCATGCAGTGCATATTTGAGCCTACACGAAGGGTTTCCAGGTAGCCTCTGGTTGCCTATCAGCGACTGCACAGGCACTTGGAACTGCTAATACAAGTCCCATACAAGCTGAGGGGAGTTAAGATCTGTCAAGCATGTTTGTCAGTACCTGACAGAGAGTAAGATGGGCAGCTAGAAGTATTTTTTGACAATTGTTACTGTCTCAACATTTTAACTCTGTTGGAAGCAGGGAGGAGGGAAGGAAGACTTAGGGAGACGTGACTAACCCAAGGAAAAAAAAATAAAAACTCATATGACTTCTATCTTCTGATGGATCAGATTCTTGGAAACACCTCTGAGAGATCGAAATCTGTGTTGACAAACTCCTCTTCCTCCTCCACAACTATTACAGGATCCAAGAGGGTGCAGACAGACACCAGAAGAAAAGCAGCTGGAGCTTGTTCAGGCAGTAGAGTGTAGTTGTTGGCGGAGGAAGCTGGGAGCCAAGAATGTACAAGTCGTGTTTGCAATTTTTTGGTGTGATGTGTGTCTCTGACCTGCTTCTCTCCTCAGTTTTCATGAATGACAATCTTGATGCCAGGTTATCTGAAAATTATTGCCTGTAAAATAGTTCATTTTCCATGGAACAAACCACCTGAGTCTTGTCAGCCCAGGGAATGAAAAGAGCTTGGAGCACTGAAATGCATAGCTTGCAGGGTTTATTTTTTACTGCCAATTGTAGACCTCAGAGCTCATGATGCAGTGAATGCTGCACAGACACCTTTTCTGTCTTTCCTGAAGGACTGTGTGACAGCCAGTGCCCAGGTTTGCCTTCCCCAGCGTGGTGAACCACAAAGGACTAGCACACATTTGCAGAGGGATGTGGACTTTTCTTCTTAGGGGGTCCCTTGTTTTGTTTCTCCTAAACAGTAGGCACTTTTGAGCTGCTGTGATTCTGTCACATCTCTTTGAGAGGGTACAGAAGTTGGATTTCAGATAATTAAGGAGGGAGCTTGAAGCTAATACATGTGCAGCTGTGAGTCCAGGCAAATAATGCAGTAACATCAAAGGGGGAGAGCCTGAACATGTCGGTGTCTGCTGATAAAATCAGTAACTCGGGCAGAATCATCTCTGCAAAGAAAGGCATAGTTACAGTAGAAAAAAAAAATCTCTGTTGGGAAGCTGATTCTTGGAGCTGATGGGCACCCCATACTCCAAAAGCTGTAGTTTCTTCCTTCTTGCAGAAACAGGACTTAAATATGATATTAACTCCATCTTCAGAGACAATTACAGCTGTAGCCCCTTTTTATAGCAATGCAGTGAAGATTTTTTCAAGTTGTTTTGAACAGGTTCGTGATGGGAACCAGAATTTGCCTTACCACATTCTCATGTCCTGCTGTGATTATGCCACGTACCAAACTACTTAATGTAGTTATATGTGAGTTTTGACACCGTAGTGTTTTTCCTTTGTATTGCACAGAATTAGGTAAGTTACCTTTATCACAGTACTACATACAGCGTGCCTTTAAAGTCACATCATATGCATACTTTTAGGAGAAATTAGGAACCTGGTGGGCACTTAAAAATAACTTACTTAACTGAAATAAGATGGGAGAAAGAGACCAAGTAATAAATTCAACCATGTGACGGTAAAAAGATGAGAAGATAGAAAGGTTCCTTTAACTGCAGCAGTTGTATAAGATGACATCTCAGCAAAGATGGGTTTGGTCTGTCCACAGCTTCAGATCTACAGAACTTCATGAGTGAGTGGAGAAATCCTGGTGGTTTGCTCCCAGCTCAGGCTTTGCTCTCAGCTTGTGCTCTCTGTGTCTTGCCATGACCTCCAGCCAAGAGTATTTCCACTTTCATCCTTCCGGATGGGTGGAGTTTCAGCTGCAGTCCCCAAGCCAGGTTTCAACTGTGTTTTGGTTTTGATTCCTTAGTCATGTTTCTGTGCTGTTCTCAGTGTTTCCCAGTAAACAGAAACACCTCTGGCCAGAGGGCTTCACAGGTGGAGGTGCAGCATTTCAAAGGCTGCAGGAAAACTTTGGCCGTGGGTGTAGTAGTAGAATGAAAGGGAGGATGGCAAAGGTAGAGGACTTCCTGCAGTGCTGCTCTCTCTGGGGAGACTGTACTAATCTTACAGATTAGGGGAGGGGAAATAGAAGGTACAGAAATATTTCCTAGTCAACCAAAACTAGAATAAAACCTTTGCTAGCAAGTAGGTGTATTTCTTGTTCCTGAGCACTAACAGTGCAAACACACAATTCCAGACAAGGAGCTTGGAGCAAGATACTGAAGTGACCACGTGAGGGCTGGTGACTTTGAGGTGGCTTTATTGGTTGATTATTATAATAAAAGGGGTACTTTTTCCCTGTGCTCTCTTCCAAGATCTGTGAATGCAGGAGATGTTTTCATGAAAGACTGATTTTGGAGAGGCACAGGACATAGGAACAATCTCACTGTGAATTTATTCCACACCTAGTGATGGTCAGAAGTAGAAAGGTGACCCACCAGCCCCAAACCTGGCAGGCATAGGAAGAGAAGGGAGTTAGCAGAGATCCACTCAAGCTGGTTTGCTCTCTCTGCATGGAGGCTCAGGGAAACAACATTTGCATTGCACGAGGGAAGTACAAGAATATAATATTATCAAAATCCATAATTCAAAATGCATGTTAGTCTAATGGCTCAATATGTAGATTAATAGTCCAAGCCCTGTTTCCCGACTGAAGAAAGGCCATTGTGATGTGTGGTGTCAGCTTTCACACGCTGATCGCTTAACTAGTTTTTCAGGCTTTAAAAAAAAAGTAATTACAGTAAAAAACAGAGAAAATTCAACCACAGTTCCCCTAAATTCTTCGATATTAATGGTGTTATCTGCTAGGAAAAGTCATAAACTTAAAACATTCTTTAGGAACTTAAAAATAAAGGCTGAAAAGCGTGGTGAATAATCTTGCAGCTTCTCCTGTGCTGTGTTTTTCTGATTATCCAAAGGGAATAAAGTCTGTGAGATTTATAATGCTTTGGGATATTTAAAATAATTTCCTTTTAAATAAATTATTCCTTTTACCTACCGCACAGTTCTGAGCACATTCATCTTGTGCTGAGGCTGCAGGGCAGAGGTGGCACTCAACAGCTCACCAAAACACATCAGCTTGTACTTGGGAACTGCCCAATCAGGTATTGAATTGTCAGTCTTTTTCATGGTGCTGTGGTGGCTGGAGAACAGTTCAGCTGTGATTTTTTTTTTTTATCCTGGTCAGAGTCAAATGCGTGGATATTTGTCATTTGGGCCTGATCACAAAATGGTTGGTTGTGGTGTTACCTCGTTTGCCAAATTTAATCAACAGCATTTGCCAGGAGTAGAATTCCGAAAGAGTGGAAAATATTAATGTGTGGGGAATATATAAAATATTCACATATGTATCGGATAATGGATTTAATTTAAGCCTTTCTGAGATTTTGGTAAAGGTCTGCTAATGAGAAAATTTTCTATTTGACATTGAGCTTAGCAAAATTCTTCCTGAAAGACTGGTAGCAGAATCAGTCTGTGCAAATACAGGAAAAACAGTCTGCAAGAGAAGCTAAGGGTAATTTATGTATTGAAGTCAGGCTTGAGTATTGTTAGAAAGTTTTTCTTCGGTTCTTAGGTGTCCTTCTACTATGTTAGGTTAGAATTAACAGCATTCCACATACTCAGATCTGTTCCAAAAGCTGCCTCCTCATGCTCTGGAGATCAGATTGCCAGACAAGAGATAAGAAAGCAGCAGGAAGAAAGGAAGGCTGGCTGCACAGGTTTGAAATGCTTTTTTGGCAGTAAAAGGGTTTGTTAGAAATTTGAGATGGAGGATTATAAACGTCATGGAGCTGAATATGTCCTTTATAAATCAAGTGGGGTTTTTTTCCCCTTTATTTATTCCAAGGAACATGGCTGTTGTGGGTTTTTTTGTGTTTTTCTCACAAAGCATATTAAAAAAAAATATGTCATTGCTGGGGTTAATTTCTTGCTGTGATTATTTCTTCATCAAAGGCATGTCACTTTTGTTGGTACTCTGAGATGCCTGCTGAGCTGAGTAATCAGGTTGATGGTTCTCACTTAAGAAGCTTCTCAAAAAGAAAGACTTGCTCTGAAAGCTGTCTTGCAATGCCTTATCTGTCCTAGACTGATGCAGAAAAGCATTCCCAGGTGGAACGGAATTCCTTGTGGTCCAGTGATGAAGTCAAGAAATCCGACGGGGGATCTGATAGCGGCGTAAAGATGGAGCCGGGCTCCAAGTGGAGGCGGAACCCCTCGGATGTGTCGGATGAGTCGGACAAAAGCACCTCTGGTAGGAAGAACACTGTCATTTCCCAGACGGGCTCCTGGCGACGGGGCATGTCAGCTCAGGTTGGCATTACCACACCAAGGCCCAAACCTTCAACAGCCCCAGGCGTGCTAAAGACACCTGGAACAGGTGAGAGGAGGCGTAAGATGTAAACAAGCCAAAAAGTGTGTTCGGTGTGAAAACAGTTTAAAGGCTTAGCAGAGGCAGAACCTGAACTTCAGGTAATCCTGTCTGTATTTTTAGGCATTGCTTTAACCTGAGCAGCATCTTGTTTGTCCACATTTCTATTTCTGTCTGAAAACGTACATTTCAGATTAGTACACTCTGCCAGTTGTTTTCATGAAAACTCTGGTCTTAAGCCAAGCTATTTATTCAGCACAGTATTGCTGTGTGAAGAATAAATAATGTAATTTTAGTTTTTGAAGTCACTGTTAACCAAGCACATACAATGTATATGGTTGAGATTTTTTCCCCCCTTACTGAACAAGCATGCTTGTTTATACAAATCATGATTTCTGGCTTTTCTTTTAAGTGTATTAATGATTATAGCACTTGCGGATGTGTGAATGAAAATCGATCGAATTTGCATAATCAAGCAATATAATTGCATACCTCTCTTTTTATTAGGTCTTGTACACAATTGTATATGAAAAAGTTAAAGTTAGATACTGCGTTGAACAATACAAATGCTTTAACAATGCTTTTTAGGGAGATTATGCTCTCAGCCTAACACTACTAGTGCGTAATGATAGAAATGATCAATCTGTGGTAGCTGCAGAGGGAAACTTTTTTTTTTCTTATCTGTCACTATTATGTAAGGCTGTTCTGCTTTCCATATTCTCGAGGGCAAAGGCACCACATATTTTCTTTGGCAAGTCTGCATGTGTAACTCACTAGAGTGGCTTGTAAGTTCAGTGCAGACTAGATCATAACTTTGAACTGCACTCCAGTGGCTAACACGCTTTTGCTTTTCATGCTGCTTTGAGTTTCATCATTTGCTCGATGTTTTCAAGTCATTAAATATTAGAATTCTTTTTCTATTTTTGTAGGGAAAACTGATGACGCCAAGGTATCAGAAAAGGGTAGACTATCTCCTAAAGCTGGACATGTTAAACGTTCCCCATCAGATGCAGGACGCAGCAGTGGTGATGAATCCAAAAAGCTTCCCACAAGTAACTCTAGGACAGCTGCTGCTAATGCTAATACATTTGGATTTAAGAAACAGAGCGGGTCAGCCGTAGGCATGACCATAATCACTGCCAGTGGGGCAACTCTCACCAGTAGATCGGCTACCTTGGGAAAGATCCCCAAGTCATCTGGACTCATGGGTAGGACCACTGGTCGGAAGACTAGTGTTGATGGCTCCCAGAACCAGGATGATGGCTACTTAGCACTTAGTGCACGAACTAATCTCCAGTACCGTAGCTTACCCCGGCCCAGTAAATCCAGTAGCAGAAGTGGAGCTGGGAATAGATCTAGCACAAGTAGCATAGACTCCAACATAAGCAGCAAGTCAGCTGGGTTGCCTGTCCCTAAAATCAGAGAGCCTGCCAAGGTAATCCTTGGAAGCTCTCTGCCAGGATTAGTCAATCAGACTGATAAAGAGAAAGGGATTTCGTCTGACAACGAAAGCGTGGCTTCATGTAATTCTGTTAAAGTGAACCCTGCGTCACAGCCTGCTGCTAGCGGAGCTCAGAGTACCCACCAGCAAGGAGTCAAGTACCCTGATGTGGCCTCTCCCACTCTGCGCAGGTAGGCAACAAATTCCTCGGTTGTGCAGTGGTGTTAGTGGGAGTTGGATGAGCAGCACCCTGCCAGCCAGGCCTGGCTGGCTTTGGTGCAGCACTTACTATCTAGTGTCCTGCTTCAAGGTCTTTTGTATTTACATTTAATTTCACCTAAATGGGTTGGCCAGTGTTGTGGATACTTAGGACATCATCACATGACAGCAGCAGAAGTCTAATGTTTAGGGGAAAAACCACACACAGGTCTGGCAGAAAGTTTGCCAATTACCATTTTTGAGTCTTCTTGTTTCAAAAATCCGTACCTGAAGGCTTTAATCCATGCAGATATCACAGGAATAAGAATTTTCTTACCTGAAGGTTACCGAAGAGTTCTTGCACAGGTGTGTATGTAACAAACCTGTCCAGTCGTGGATCAAACTGTAAACCAGCAACTGGAGGGCTCTCTCAGATTTTCGTGATGACAGTGGTGTTGACCTGCCATGCTTAGATTCACCCAAAAGCAAACTGTTATAAGTTGCGTGGATTGCCCCAGTATGTTGCAAGACTCAACGTTTTAGCCTGTGTAGAAGAGCCCTAAATAAAGTTACTGTCTAAGCTGGTTGAAATTTTCTTATTTTAATCCTATTTTTTAGACTAAAGTCCTGTCTTCTATTTCTCCAGGAGTACCTCATACACTAACATTAATAGTTGGTGAGGAGCTAATTTGTTGATGCAGTGTGTATCAGAGCCTTGATATTGATGAAAAAAGTTCTGTTAATATTATTTTTCAATTGAATTTGAGTGGCTTGTCTGTTTCAAGTTGCAGTGTTTTGCATTTCATTGTCGTGACGCCCATAATACCCATACGGTTATGCTCCATCATCCTGCTTCCAGTGATGTGAGAAAGCCACATTCCATCTGAAGCACCAGTGCAAGCATAATGGCTGTGATGGCAGCTTAGGCTGATGCTGTAAACTGTTTTTAGATGGGTGGTTTTATTTGAAGAGTCTGTGTGAGGATAACTGAAGATATTTTATTTTTGTACCTGGTTAACAATAGATAAGCCATGTGCTTTGGAACATGTAATTTTCATCAATGGCTACCTAAAAGCTTCAGTAGGCCTTTCACTTCTGTAGGCTACACAATGAGAAATGCAGATTTTCAGTGATTTCAATGTGCCTCAGGCACATTGGTAGGAATGTGATTGGGAATTTTACTAAAAAGCTACATTGCTGGCTGTGTAATTGAAATCCTACATTATATACGTGAAACTTCAAAGAGCAGGCACTGAGGCTCAATTTAACTATCCCCTCATTTGATTTACAATTTCACACTTGAATTTTCACCAGCCTGTCAAAGTTGTCATGTGTTGAAATGCATCAGAGTTGAATTGGGCCTCGTCTACTTATTACTGATTTCTAGAATGTCAGTAAAGAAGATTCTGAGCCTAATTTTCATAGTGAATTGAGTTGCAGAAGTTGTTTTTTGCTTACTTCCTCTTGGCCCTTGGTAATTTTTTTTGTGTTACGCGGTGAATTAGAATCCATACCTTTGTACTGACACAGACTTACCTCTAAGTTTGGGAATATATGTAACCTCCATGTTGTCATAAACAGGGAATAGCTTAAAAAACAGCTTGTAAGACTGCTGTGTGGGTGTTTGGGGTTTTTAAAGCTCTGGGATCCTTTCTTTTAGGAGTGCTTTCCCCAGTGCAGCTGAAGAGGTTGTATGCTGTAGCACAGGAATACCTTAGGGAATACCCTGAGTCAGTATAGCTGCTGAAGGCCATGGAATCATGGACTGGTTTGGGTTGGAAGGGACCTTGAAGATCATCTCATTCTGACTCCCCTGCCATGGGCAGACACCTTCCACTATCCCAGCTTGTTCAAAGCTTCACCCAGCCTGGCCTTGGACACTTCCAGGGATGGGGCAGCCACAGCTTCCCTGGGAAACATTGTGCCAGGCCCTCACCACCCTCACAGCAAAGGATTTCTTCCTTATGTCCTATCTAAACCTGCCCTCTCAGTCGGAAGTGTTGTCCAAGTGCCTTGTGGCAAGTAGGCAGCAGCAGCTGCCCAGCTCAGGTGTGCTGCAGGCACTGGAGCTGCAGGAAGCACCTGTGCAGTGTGGACACTGCTGCTGGGCAGCACTGGGCTTGCTCCAGGGGTGCTGCAGGAGCCTGTGTTGGTGGGAAGTGATGGACAGAGTGACTTAGTGTCCGTGCATCCAACAACCTGGGCATGCTCCAAAGCAGAGAAAGTTCTGCCTGGTTGCACGCCCACCCCTAAGTCTTTAGGAGCACTTGTATGGAGGTGCTGAAGTCCTCTGTTCTGAGTGGTTTCACTCACAGTACTCCACAGGGAAAGATGAATAAGCAGATCTGTACAGGTGCGCGTGAGGAAAACTGAGGTTCCAAAGGTAGTTACAGGAACCAAGTGGCAGAAGGGAAAGCAAGGTTTTGGGGTGGATGTTTGAAGCTGGAATGGAAGGTACATTTCCTTCCTAACTTTGAAGGTTGGTTTTGGAATGATTGATGGTTTATGTTTACTGCTGAGGCACTTGGGCAGAAGTTTCTCACAGACTGTTTATGAGGGAACTGGGGTCTTTACTTCCTTGGCAGTGCAGCTGCATCACAGGCAGCAGTGATGCTGCAGTCAGCCTCCTCCATCCCCTCCCTCCCTGAGCTCTGGAACTCACTTAGCTTTTTACTAGCCACTTCCAGGTGCCAAAAAGCAGGTACCATCACACTCTCCACTAAAAAATACTGTTTCCAGCCAGCTTGGCTGGTGGAATGAAACAAGGCTATATTTGGTATGAGCACATTGTTGCATCTCAGCAAAACCTGCCTGTGTGCAGAGCATTTGCTGATTTGTGCAGAATTTACCTGGTCAATAAGCTTTCAGTCTCTAGTATTCCATACATCAGATTGTTTCTCTGGTGTCCTTTTTTCCTTAAGGAACAGAAGATGATGTGATTGTATCTTAGTTCTGTGAAGCTGCATTTTAGTTTTGTGAAAATATTGGTTGATGATTCAAAGATGACACACCTGAGATAGATTTGAAGCTGTTGTAATTGCCTCTGGGCTTTATTGCAAGGGACAGTGAACACAAGGAGATTATAAATGTGTAGTTGCATATGGACAGTCTAGAATCATGTACTCAATACTGGTTTTCTGAAGCTGAGATGATATGTATGGTCTAGATAGAAAATATCCTTGTGTTTACTATTCCATTTTATATATCTTTCATGCTGTCTTCTTTTCTACAGACTTTTTGGTGGCAAGCCTAGTAAACAAGTTCCCATCACAACAGCTGAAAATATGAAAAACTCAGTAGTCATCTCCAACCCCCACGCCACCATGAACCAGCAGGGTAACCTTGACTCCCCATCTGGCAGTGGTGTGCTGAGCAGTGGGGGCAGCAGTCCCCTCTATGGTAAAAACACAGATCTCAACCAGTCTCCACTGGCCTCCAGCCCCAGCTCTGCACATTCTGCTCCTTCCAACAGCCTGACGTGGGGCACCAACGCCAGCAGCTCTTCTGCAGTTAGCAAGGATGGCATTGGATACCAGTCTGTCAGCAGCGTGCACACCAGCTGTGAGTCCATAGACATCTCCCTGAGCAGTGGAGGTGGCCTGAGCCATAACTCCTCCAGTGGCTTGATACCAGCCTCCAAGGATGATTCTCTGACTCCCTTCGTCCGAACCAACAGTGTTAAGACTACGCTGTCTGAAAGGTTAGTGGCTTTTTTTCTTGTTTTCATGTTTGCGTCTCAAGTGGGAATGAAGCCCTGGCAGCAGTAGCCAACACTGCAGATAGAGCTCAAGTAATGCCTCTTACTTTATAATGCAAGTACCTCTAGGACTAGAAAATAACTAGATAAGTTATTCCAGGAAAGGAGCCCAGTTCAGAGCAGGAGGATGGGTTCAGATGAGGTTTTTCCTTCGCTGTCACAACCAATGTGACAACTTTTTTTTTTTTTGCTACCAGATGGTACCTAATACTTGAATTTCGCATCTTAGGTTATCCTTCCAAAAATCTGCTGTTAATTGAGCTGATAGTGATATTTTTAAAAAGCCTCCAATTTAGATTTGAAAAGTCAACCATTTCCTGTTAAACTTTTTGATTATAGAATTTGACAACTTTCAAACTGGAGGTGATGCTGAAAAGACAAGTTCCCATCTCTATGGTCACTTGATCCCTTCTTATCCTCTCCCTGCTGCCTTTTCCCATCTCCATTTGCTGCCTACAGTATTTCAGTACAAGCATTCATGTGAGTGCTTCGTGAATCCTCTTGGGAGCTGGATCCAAGTGATAAACAATCAGCTGAACTGTGTTTCAGGCTGCTCAGTTCCCCAGCTCTGTACACAATGAGATTCACTGGTATCTGTGTGGACACAGGGTAGGACCTGGGAGGAGGGGGCAGGGCTTTTCCAGCATCAGAGCTGGACTGGTGGCACACTGAGCTGTCACTGGGGTGGACTTGGCAGTGGTCTCTGAGGGACCCCTTGTAGATGGCAGGAGAATCCTTTCAAGCACTGGAGATCAGCTACATCCTGATGTGTAGTGATGAGTTCAGGTAGCAAGGTTTTTGTAGCTGTGTCTCAATGGAGAAAATTACCTGAATGTTCTGACAGTTTGGGGTTCTGTTTGTGTTTTATTATAACTCCTTTTTGTTCCCTCATCTTTTCATTCTAATACTCCTTCTTTTGTTTTCTGTCTTGTTGGACTGCTCTTTCTAGCCCTCTTTCTTCCCCTGCTGCTAGCCCCAAATTCTGCCGAAATACTTTGCCCAGGAGACAGGACAGGTAATGCTCTCTCAGGACAGGAGTATGCTTAAGGCTGTAGGTTTTGTTGCCCATCTCAGTGAAGCAAATTGTTTTGTGCCAGACTGTGCTCAGTTGAGTGCTCTGCTGTGTTCATCGTCCAGGTGTGAACTGACACAAAGACATGCCAGTGAGAGTCCCTGCAAACACCCAGCTACCCACCCAGATCCATCTGGAGAGGGGCTGACAGCACAGTTGGCATGTTTTTGGTGTTGCACTTGTTTCTGGGAATGTCCTTTGGTTGGGGGGGGGGGTGTATTTTTAAACCACCCTTCGTATCTTTGCCAAAGGCAATTTGAAAATCATGCCCCTTTTTTTTTTTTATTTATTTTTCCTGCAAATCTAAACTCTCACTAGCATTTCAGCATTCCTCTGGCATGCTGCTTTTCCCACTGCCTTTTTGGCCTGTCCTTTTTGTTGTGAAGTCCCTGTGTCATTCAGTGTTGTCAGTCTCTTACTGCAGCTTGGCTCATGAGTGTTTTCCAAGTACTTAGGGACATTTGTCCTTGTACAAATGAATGCTAAAATTAAGAAAAAGATGACACAAATCTAAACGTTCCAGCTCCCTTTTGCTCACTGATGTAATTTTAATCAGTCCCATACTGTAACTTAGCTCTAAGGGTTGTCATTAAATGAATTTGCTTTAGCTTGGGGATATTTTTTTAAAAAAACAAATTAATGGGCTCTGCTCATCAGTTGTAAAAACATAAACTGAAGTAGTTGAGTTTTGGGTGACTGGTCAGTCCATTTTACTTTGCTAATGGAACTTAGGCTAAGATTTGGGAATTTAAACAGTCTGGGGCTCAATACCTCTGTACAGTAATTAGTTGCATTCCCTAAATGGTGTCTGCTGAAAGAAATGATGGGAAGCTGGTTTGGACTTGAAGATTCCCATCAGATTTTACCAATGGCCTGCTGAAAAGTGTATTTTTAAACACCCATTTGATGTTTAAAGAGCCATTTCTGTTCATTGTGGGTAGGAGAGACAGTGAAATGAGGTTGTGGACAGATGTGGTTCATTGGCATGGTACCAGCTGCATGTTTGTGCAAACCCCACCTGGGTGAGGAGGTCTGTGCATGTTTCTGTAGGGAGGCCCTAGCACCTTCTTCTCTGAAAAGGTGATGCAGATGTTTGTTCGTCCTTCGTCCTGATCTTATTCCTTCCCTTTTGTTCTTCTCTGAAGTTCTTTTCTTTTAACTTTTCTGCAGCGATCCACATCTTGATAGGAACACTTTGCCTAAGAAGGGACTCAGGTATTGGTGTTTCCACATGGTTTAACATCTTTTGTGGTGCCTTTGGAGTTTGCTTTGTGTTTCTGTTGTGGCTGGTGGTGATGGTCGCAGTTTGCAAGAGGTGGCAACAATATTCCTTCTTTCTTTTTTCTTTCTTGCTTTCTTTCCTTCTTTCTTGCTTTCTTTCCTTCTTTCTTGCTTTCTTTCCTTCTTTCTTGCTTTCTTTCCTTCTTTCTTGCTTTCTTTCAATCCTCAAAGAAGGCCATTGACAACTGTGCTTTTTTTCATCCAGTGGCCTCTCTGCTTGAGCAAGAAATGTAGTTTTTGCTGGCTTAATTGCTGAAAAGCATCTTGAACCTTCTCTGGGCTTGATTTAAAAACAATAATGTTGCTGTTTCTGTGGCTGTTACATGGAATGACCTGAGATCGTTTTAACCCTGACAACCTTGGTGGTATTATATAAATAGAAAATATTTACAAGATCATGCTAAACCTTTCAGGATGAAATTGGACATACTATTAAAAAAAAAAAAAAAAAAGGCATCAGAATACCTAAATCTACATCTATAGGGCTCTACTCCTGTAGAAAATAACAAAAAATAAAATCACCAAATAAACTTTCAGCAGTTGTCTTCTCACATATTTTGTACATCTGTAAGGTAGTGATTTTTATAACATTTTTTCCCCCATTGATACTAGCAATTCTAGGCAGAATTACTGTTAGCTATGTTAATTAAAAGCTTTACGTGTTAGAGAATTTACAGAAGGTATCTTTGACAACTTAGGAAATTGCAGCTTCTGAATTGCTTAATGCAGCTACTGGGATCACTGCATTGGAACTGCAGCTCTGATTTTTTTCTGTGCTATGCATCTTGTTCTTCACAGCAGCCTTGTCCCATGAGGCTGAGTACTAAATGCCTTTCTTTAAATGGCAATTTGTTTTAATGTCCTCAAGCATGTCTCTAGTCTAAGACCAAAACATTTGAGTGCTGAAGAGGTAGGTATTAATGCTGAAAATAAAAATTAATCTGTAGTATGTTAAGGTAACATGACTGTTTAAAGCCCTTTCTAAATAAACTAATTTATATGCAAAGTTTAAGAGATGCAGATTGTCAGGGACTGCTGCTGAAGTGTTGAGGCATAAGCAGAAGTATGAATGTATTTTTTGAAAGCAGTTTGACTTTTTAACTTACTGCAGTGTTCCCATTGATTTAAAACAGTCTTAGTAAGTGATATCTTCCTGTAGGATATTTACTTGAAGGGAATCTAATTAATTAGATAGATAGTATCAGCAAGTAATAGGCTCTAAGTTTTTAGAAGGAGAGCTAGTAATCCATAAATATTTGTCCAAAGGTGATGGCATAGCCCAAGACAGGCACTGAATTCCATCAGCAGACAAGTGTTTCCATGATGCTCTGGCTGTGGATACCTGTACCCTATCACGTAGCTTACATAACACCTGTCCTGACATATCTATTTTTCACACATATACACAAAAAATCAAGCTTAAGCTGAAGCCAGTGGATGTTTTGCCACTGATGTTGGCATGGACCATGTTGGTGCTATTTTCATTGCCTTCAGAAAAGGCTAAACATAGTCTCCTTTATGATGCTTTAATGCTGATAGTTTTGGACTAAGTGGGATACACCTCCCCAGGCCTTACATGAGTGTCTCTGGAATATAAAATACTGTGTCACAGCTTGTTGACAAAAGTCCTGATAATGGCTTTGTTGACTTGAATTTGGTTGTAATATCACAAAAAGTCAGCTAATATTATTGATATACCAGAATATTTGAATAGTGTTAGAATTTTGGCATAACTTTGTGAAAGGTTTGCCAGCTTACAGTTTTATTTTTAAATCATATGATGTAGCACACACTACATTTTATCCTACAGTTTTACACTGTACAACTTCTGCCTGTAACTTTTGGTTCACTCTGGTCTGATTATACCTGAAGCCATAAAAAAGAACTTTGTGGTTTGTTTTTTCCCCCCAAACAGAGGTGAAATGAATTAGGAACATGATGGAAGAGCTTGGAGCAGCTCCTTAATTCAGAATGCTATTTGGTTTATATTCTCTAATCCTTTAATGTCATATGAGGATTCTTCCATTTTTTCTTTCTCTCTCTCTCCCACCCCAAGCCTTGTGACATTTCATGATTGGTTGTTTTTTTGGAGATTTTTAAACAAAAATGTCAAATAAATATCAAAGTTGATAGTGAAAATCGTTTTTGCAGGTATACTCCATCCTCACAACTCCGTAGTCAAGAGGATGCAAAGGAATGGCTCCGCTCCCATTCAGCAGGAGGACTGCAGGATACTGCTGCCAATTCTCCATTTTCATCTGGATCCAGCATAACATCACCCTCTGGAACTAGATTTAACTTCTCACAACTTGGTGAATAATTATCTGTTTGAATAATCACAGCAGTGCATTGTATGTCCTGAGAACAGCATATGTTACACAAGATCATTTTCTTTCAGCAGCTCCAAGGCCCACATTGAACCTGAGGAAGCACTTTCATTGAAATGAGAGTGACTAATTAGCATCATTATCTCGTATGCCCAAAGGTGCCATACTTGCAGTAACTTTGAAACTGCTTCTCTGGGAGTAATCAGATTCCCTAATATAAATTGTGAGCTTTATAAAATGCTCAGTAGAGCTGTTGGGTAATATCACACATTGGAGTGCTCAGAGGACAGAATAAGATGTTTCCTGCTGGACAGTAATAATTCTCTAAAATCTTTAGATTTTACTTACTGCATGTGCCAGTCTCATCAGTGTGGTGTTTTGTCTTGATCTTTTTCAAGTGGCTTGTAGGAGAATTCAGAAAGCTTAATCAAGCTATATTTAAAGCCAGGGGAGTTTCAGATCAGAAAAACTGCCATTCCTTCACTTAATTTCATTGATAGACACATTCTAAATAAAAGGAACAATACAAGCTGATTGGCAGGATCCATGAAGCATTGCAGGTTTTAGTTGACCCTATCAGCAGTTGAAATAAGCTGATTTAAAGTGCTAGTGACGCTCATCTCTGGTGGGCTGGTTAAATATGACTTGGTTGCTTTGTAAATTTTGGCTTTAAGTGACATTTGGAAAGAAAATGCCTGTTTGTTTATGACTCGCAGAAGTCCCGCCATAATGGTTAATATTATTATTTAAAATAAATATATTGTTTATGATAACTTCTATATAATAACTAGTTTATATATAATAATTATGTGCAAAATAGTTAAGCTTGTGCTTGGGAACTTCTTGTTCAAATTTGGAGCAGATTGCACAATCGCTTATTTCTAGAGTAGTTTTGAGTTGCAGTGATGACATTCTAGAGCCTTTCTTTGAGTGTTCTGGAAAGAAACACATTCAATAAGTGGCTTTAAATAAACTGACACTTAGCAAAATTTCAGCTGAATATACACACAGCATGGCTACAGCTAGCAAACTGTCAGGAAAGTCAATGAAATTCAAAAAAAATAACCAAAAAAATTTGTCATAGGCCCAGAAACTTAACACATTATGTGTAGCGTGTTGGGGATTATTTCTATTAGCTTCAAAAGCTATTTGGCCACAAACAGCAATGACTACAAAAAAAAAGTAGAAAATATGTTTTTCTGTGTTCTTAAGAAGAGGACTTAGAGATATTGGAGTTAAGAGGGGTCATTGGATTTAATTCAAGACCAAATGATGATACGAAAGTCGAGCACCTGTAAGCTGAATTATCCTGTCTTCTACAATAGTCTGTATTAGTTGATGATCTGTATAGAAATAGGCAGTGGCAGCACACCAAGAGGAACCTGCCCAGATGAACAGTGATTTTGTTCTCTTTTTTTTTTACCCACAACTCAACTAATACTTAGAAAATAGCAGGCATAATTTTAGCACAAAAGTTTTTTTGAGAAATGTGAGATTGGAGTACTTTTGAACTCTAAATGCTGGCTGACAGAATATTGGCCTTTAAGGCAAAGCTAATATTTTACAGTCCTCAGAACATCATAGTGGAAAGAAAGTTCTGAAATATACAGCTATTAGGAAACTAAAGCTCTTTATATTTGTGACTAAAATACATAGAAAAATGTCATTTTCCTAGAACTTGAAGGCTTTGAAGAAGGTAAGTTCTGCTCTGTATAGCCAAAACATTGAAATTTTTGTGGAAGAGCAGTTCCAAATTAAATGATGGTTTGATTAGTTCATGCCTGGGATGTGCTAGTGAGGTGACCGAGCTTGTTTATGGAAACACAGAAAACATAAATGTAAATATGTAAACATTTTACATGTCAACCTGTAAAAAGCACATAACCATTTTAAGCACCTAGTGTTTATAATGACCTTTTTTTACTCGAGTTTTCACATTTGCTAGCCTAGTTGACATCCCTCTTACTTGAAAAAACAATGAACCTTGGGGAAGATGATAGCAAAAACTTGTGCCTCTGAAGCAGGAGCGGGGTGGGGGAAGTGTTTGCATTTTTGGAAGCAAAAAAAGGAAGGAAAAAGGAAAGCAAAGGAAAACCAAGCGCACAAATCTGTGGTTGCGGCGGTAACGGCGCGTGTTGTGGGTTCGTTCGTGTTTGATGGAGGGTCAGTGCCCGCGAGCACAGGAGGCCTGGAATTCCCAGCTCCCAGGGTTCCGACAGTGTCTGTGTGTTGCTGTCTTGGCAGCGAGCCCCACGAGCGCGGCGCAGATGAGCCTGTCCAACCCCAGCATGCTGCGCACGCACAGCCTGTCCAACGCCGACGCACCCTACGACCCCTACGGCGACACGCGCCTCCGCAACAGCTCCATGTCCCTGGACGAGAAGAGCCGCACCATGAGCCGCTCCGGATCCTTCCGTGATGGCTTCGAGGAGGGTCAGTGGAGTGTCCCCTGGGGCTGGGAGTGCCAGAGGGTGGTGTTGGCACGGGAGCTTGGGGCTGTTCTGTTGGAGCGCGGTGTTTGGGAAGACCGTAGTCCCGGTTGTGGTTGTTGTGGTCGTAGGATCAGAGTGTTGGAAGAGACCCATTAGGATTGTCACATGCAGCTCCTGGCCCTGCCCAGGACTCCCCAATGATCACCTCACGTGCCTGAGAGTGTTGTCCAAACACTCTATAAGCTCTGCCAGCCTTGCTGCTGTGTCCACTGCCCTGCGGAGCCTGTTCCAATCACCCTCTGAGTGAAGAGCTTTTTCCTGATATCCAACCTAAATGTCCCCTGACATGACTGTCACTGGTCACCAGAGAGAATGATGTCATTTATTCAGTGATTGTTTTGGTCAGACACTGGAAATAAGTTCTGTACCTAGACCTTGCCTGTTCAAGAAATGGCTTAAACATAATCCTGTGCTTCAATTTTAGTGCTCTCAGAGCAGCTAAGTCACGCTTAGTGTCAGCACGTTAGTGTTTCTTCAATAGGGGTATTCTGAACTTGCATCTCCACTTAGAGTAGAGATCTATACAATCAAACTGCTATCACTGATAGTGATAAGTCATAGCAGTTGGACTGTTTCTATCCCAGTAATTTTTCCAGTATTTAATCTGTGCTCAAATTGTTTTTTCCTTTTCATTTCTGCTGAATACAACAGATCTGGCTTGATATAACAGATTTTTCCAAACAAAGGAATTCAGTAGTTCTTTGAAACATCTAGGCTTGTCTTTAGAGTGTTTCATCTTCTTTTCAAATATGTAACCACACCTGATAAAAGGAACTCATGTAAATATAATAAGAAAAGGCATTTATCTGTCGATGAATATTTAGTTTGGTTGCTCCTGATCAGGCATCCTTGTGGCTGTAGCAAGAGTGGCTGTGATTACACGTTAAAATCCTCGAGCACTGCACTTTGGAAAGTCAAGGATGGAGTGGTTCATAGGAAACACTTTCAACATTAATTCTTTGAGTCTGAAATCTCTTTTCTGGCAAGGGTTGGGAGCTTGATTGCAATTTACAGGAGACAGACCTGCACTTACTCAGCACTGCTAATACAAGGGCCCCATGATTGTTGCTCCCCAAGAACCAGGCATGCATGGGAGCCACACTTCAGAGCTTGCAGAAGCCTTTGAGATCCACAAGGAGCCTTCCTGAAGATTCTGGTTATCCTTTCACTCTTTTTTTTTTTTTTTTGCCATTGGAAGAAGTAGAAAATATGTATTGGGTATGTCTCTGGAAAGATTAATTAATTAATTGGTTATTGAATTTAGTCAATCTAACTTCAGTACATTTAATTGTATTTTAGAAGTCTGTGGCTGAGGATTTTCATTAGGGGTTGAAAATTATTAGAATAATGCTGTAGGGCTAAAAGCTGGATCATTGCAGGAATTAACCTTTGTTTGCTCTCAAGAAAGCTGAATGATCATAAACAAAGACTGCCAGATGCTCAGTCAGTCAAGTTCCACACTGTGATGAACAGTCATGCTCTTACTAAATTGTCCCCTAATATAATCTGTGAAGCAGTTTGAATCACTGCATCTGTGTTACACTTCAGTGATTTACGGAAGGAGCTACTGCAGCAAAACTTACTTGGGTTTTATTGAAGAAATTGTAGCCTTAGTGTTTTAACCGTGCTCAAAATTGCAGCTAATCCATTTTGGCATATTGGAGGTTAAACTCTCTCTTGAAGTTCAGAAATACTTGTCCAGCAGAGAGGCTAGTTGGGATAAACATTTAATAAATATTGCAGTATTTGAAGATGAGCCATTAAGAAAAAAAGAAAAGCAAAATTTGAAAAGAGTTCGGTGAAATGTTCTATTAAGTACTTTTTATTCATTTGAAGAAAGTAATAAAAATGAAGTCCAAGAAATAGCCACTAAGTTATGGACATGAATGTGGTTGGAAAATACCACTTTGGTATCTGAGGAAGGAATTTCACCCTACAGTGGACATGCTGAAGATTCCTTTTAGATTTTCCTCAAATTTTCACACCTTAAAGGTTATCATTATTTTACCAGATGGATTGAATTTTAGGTATAGTCTCTCTATTTTTGTCTTCAGGAGATAGTTCTTTTATCACTTCCCTGGGTGTAGAGAAGGCAGGAGTCACCTGCTTTTTAGCTCCTGCTTATTTCTCAGGGAATCACAAGGCCTAAGTGATCAAGATGTTTCTGAATATAGCAGAAATTTGCCTTCACCTTGACAGAATAGATTAAAAAGTATTATAGAAATTTAAATTTCTATAAATTTGTGGTTAGCGAACAAATTGAGTTTATACAATCATCCGGTGTCAATGAAGCATAAATCCAGGTCTTAAATAAAGCTTTACCAACCTACTTCTTAATTATTTCCTAGCACATAAGATTACAAGACATTTGCTTCTCATTAACTCCGGCAGGGGCAGGATTTATTCTTTAAAGCTTTTTCTTCTCTTGTCTCTGGCTGTGAAGTACAGTCATGTTCTCTCACAGCACAGCATGTAGGTGGGGAGGTTGGTCAGCCTTGCAGCACAGGACTCTTGTGACAGACAGGGTTCAGGGCTGTGGAGGTGCCAGCAGGAAAAGCCTCCAAACTCGCCAGAACTTTACAGGGGAAAAAAAACACAGTTTAAAAATTTGAGTGGTCTCTTGGCTCTCCAGTTTCCCCACTCCCCCAGCCAACAGTCTTCCCCAGGAGCTGGGCTCCCACTGGCTCTACCCTGATACTTCAGCCTCCAAGAGAAAAAAAAAAAATTAAAATCTTCATTTATTATTGTTGGGATATAAATTGTTATTCCTTTTCGTGCTACTGACTGCAATACCAGTTGTTCTTTCTGCTCTCTGAGTAGATGATCACAGTTAGAGCCTTTCCTTCCTACCATTAAAAATGATACATGCTTGCCTGTGCATTTACAGTGCTTTAAAATAATAGTTCTAGACCAATTTGGGTTTGTAGGCTGCGTGCAGATGCACGCTGGCTGCAAGAAACAGGAATTGCATCAAGAGCATAACTGCCTTCAGGCTCCTAATTAAATAGCCTTCAAGTAGCCATCTGCAGATACTTTAAAAAGAAATTGCACAAATACATTAACTCCTTAGTTGTCCTGGAAGTGAGAAATCTGAAAATATGCACAAGTTCAAACAATGCACATGAGTCACCATTCGTGGAGGAATTTAGGAGCCACGGGGATGTGCACTTGGTTCAGTGATGGCCTTGGCAGTGCTGGATTAATGCTTGGGCTGGAGCATCTTAGAGGTCTTTTCCAGCCTAAATAAATCTAGAATTCTATGTGATTGTGGTGTTTCACAAGGCAGGATCAGGATTCCTGGAACTGGATGTTCTTTCCCTTTTCTCCTCATTTTGAGTCTTCTCTCCTGTATTAAAGTGCCAGTGTGATCTTAAAAATTCCAGCTGATGCTAAAAAGATGTGTGTGACCAAGTCCATGGTAAAGGTTTCTGTTTCCTCTCTGGCCAGCTGGTAGGGCTCTTTATTTGGTTACATCTCTATTAGGAAAAAAGTTCAACAAGGAGAGCTACAAAGAGGCAGCTCAGAAATTAATACTCTGTTCCCTGTATGAGTCCCTTTGTTGCCTTGTGCAATATTGCCTCACTTTGGGCTTTCCATCTCAAAAATCTGCAGGGGAAAATGCAAATAAAGAAAAGCGAGAAGGATATCTTATAAAGAAAAGTGAGAAGGACATCTTAAGTGCAGAACATCTGTGATACCAAATTAAAATTGAAATCTTCAGCTTGGAAAATGATGGCTGAAGGGGTGTGTGTTGAATTTGGTTTGTTATTAAGAGATTGGTTATTCATTCCTTCTCTTAGCACAGTGCTGTAAAGGCACCCAAGGAACTTACTGACTGATTCAGCAGCGGCTCTGAAACAACTGCAAAGAACTGAATTTCTGAACACAAGAGGATTTTTCCTTACAGACAAAACGTGTCAGTGGATTCAGTAGCAGTTAAGGGAGTTAATGGTAGAGAGGCCACAGCAGGCAAAATCATGGTCTGACTGCAGTTTCCATCTCTGGAATATCCATCTCTGCTGATTTCCCAGAAGGTCCAAAGATGTAGCTGGGGAACAATCACTGTGTATCTGTCTCCTCTTTTCATTCTTTGCAGTAAACAGTGCCTGTGGTTGCAGCCAGGGCTGGAGCACACCATTAGACAGAGCCTGGCTCTGACTCACACCACTTATTTTTATGTTCTTAGTGCAGTTTAGTCCTTAATGCCGAACTAGAAAGATGATTTTAATTGAAAATATGATTACCCAGAGAAAGCGAATGGGTGTGAGGTTTGATTTTACTTTCTTGTGGGTTTTTTAAATTGTCTTAAATTCCTTTAGAAGCCAACTTAGACCTTATTTACTTCTCTTTCCAGTATTGCCTTAGGATATAATGTCAGTGGGAAAGCAGAACCCATTTATTATGAATGTAGAATTGCAGTAGGTAATTAGAGAAAAATGGCAGCTTTTCTAAACTTTTTTTTTTTTTTTTTGGCTGGAGGACTTAGAAGAAAGAAAAAGTGATTTTATGCTATTTCATATGATTTGTGTTCAGTTACCTAAATTTTGAATGAAAGTTTCAGTTCAGTACTATTTGTTTCTAAAAATAAAGGAAAAGTAATTTTGCATGTTTCAGTAGCAGAAAGAATAGCTTCAGGTACTTTTTTCAATACTGTAATAAACAATGAAATGATGCTATATTTGTATGTAAATCCTGATGCCTGAGTGGTGGTAACAACCTTGAGAATCACAGAATAGTTGGGGTTGGAAGGGACTTCTGAAGATCATCTAGGCCATCAGTGTATAATTTATTCCTTCATTTAATTTAAATGCAAAAATTGCTTGAAACTAATCCTTTTCCGGAAAGTTTTGTGGCCATGTTATGGGAGAACAAACTTTGCCTGGTTAAAAACCTGTCATTGCTTTAAAGAAAGAGCAAGAAACCCTGCAGGGGAAGGGGATGTTTGGCTCATTGATGAACTGATACAGTCAGCAGAAGGAAGGTACAGCTGCATTTACAGGACACTTCACAGGCCTAAAATTAGACAATGTTTTTTATCTTGGGTCCTCCACATCTTTTCCTGGAGCATCTGGTTACACACTGGAGTTGGGTGTTATGGAGATTCCCATCTTGGTCTGCTGCTTAAATAAACCAAAAAAACCCCACCCCTCAATCTTACCTAAAACTGAAGATTAAATACTTAGATTTAATTTTGTTATCTCGTCTCCATTTCTTGGGACTTTTTTTTTTTACTCTTGAGCAAGCCCTTCTGCAAGAATTTTAAGATAAACTGTGCAGAGAAATATTTCGTTCGGAACAGACCTTCATCAAAACTTTTTTAAGCTTCCTTGGCCACACTTCATTTTCCCAAACAAACAAGTCTTATGAGAATTGTAAAACAGCTTTACCAAATCCAAGGTTGTGGATTGTATCAGCTGGCAATGCATGCTTCAAACAGTACGTTATTGGTGCAATAAGAGAATTAAGTTTATGATGGATGATGAAATTTGTGGAAAGTATTTCTTCAGCAGATTAGTGGTTGGCAGTGGATGATTTATGAGGATTCCACTCTGTGTTAGTGCACTTACATTCATTGTGTTTATTTTCTTTCTTTTAGTGCATGGTTCTTCCCTCTCTTTGGTGTCCAGTACATCATCCATTTATTCCACAGTGAGTAGAATGGAATGAAGAGTTTATTTGTTCATCAAAATTATTGAATTGACTGGTTTTGCTGTGCTAGTTTTGCCATTCAAGGAGCAGGAAAAATGCAGTTTTCATTTGACTGTATTCTGAATGCTAGCTAGGAAAGGAATGTTTATGTTCTTGAAGATGCCTGTGGATATTTAGCAGTATCTTCATTAAAAACAGACTTCAGTGGTCTAAAAGCAGCCCTTGACTTTTTGAGTCTGTATTTTATGCTGTGCTAAGTAAGTTTTGCTACAAAGCATCTCAGTAATTAGGAGGAGATTTGAACTTCATTATTTAGAGCATCCCAGAATTTGCTGAATAAAGTCATCCCATCCTTATATTAATGATTTGCTACTACTAAAGAAGTTTCTGTCCACTTTTTAATGCACAGATATTCATAATTCTAAAAAAAAGACCATTTATTCGCTCTGCCAGTTACATTTTCTCCACAAGTGTGTATTCATTTGGTTATCTGATCCTAAAATAAGGCTTACTGGAGTTTGAAAGTCCAGGGGAGCACTCAGAGCTTCAGATTCTGTGCTTGCTGCACGAGTGGCCCCAACAGTGCATTTGGGTGGGTGTAATCTTCCTGGTGGCTGGGCATATTTACTTGGAAACAGTGGGAGTGTGTGACTTCCCACCCCATACTTCTCCTTGGCTGATAACTGTGGTTAGAAACTGGCCATAGCAGCCACAATTCTGTCATGCTGACCACGGTGGATGGTCAGTACATCCACCTTGGCATCCTCATAACTGGCTGTGTGTCCTCCATTGCCACAGTGCCTGGACCCAAGTGGGAGGAATTTTTAATTTTGTGGGGTTTTTTTCCACATTACTTTGGAATGCAAAAAAATGTGACTTCCTTCCCATGGAGAGCTGAGCATGGATCAAAGGGAATTGCCTAGTTCTGTGGCAGTCCTGGTTCTTCAGAGCCTCGTGCTCCTTGAGGACAGAGCCAGGACTTCTTCACACTTCTGTGATTTGGATCAGAGGTGCACTGGCCAGCAGGCTGCAAGGTGGACCCCAAATTCCTTCCTGCAGAAGGAAGTACATCCAGCAGCCTGTTTTCCTTTTCCTTAAGAGTAAATAAATTAGGAGCTTAAATTAGACTGAGTATGGATGTGGGAATCCAAAATAAGGAATCCACATTAGAGCTTTTGAAATACAAAAAGAGAATTTGCATAAATTTATTAGGCTGGTTATGTTGTAACAACCTCACGTGCTTCCTTTTATTTTACAGCCTGAAGAGAAGTGCCAGTCAGAGGTAAGAGCACATCCTCTTTGACAAGCATAAATGACACTCTGCACTGTGTGTCTTGCTGTTTTATTTTTCCTTGCTATGATGCACTCAAGTGCTCTCTTCAAACCCACAGATCCGCAAGCTGCGGAGAGAATTGGATGCGTCCCAAGAAAAGGTGTCAGCTCTGACAACTCAGCTGACTGCTAACGTGAGTACAACTCTGAGAGCCAACATGGACCTGGAATGCATTTAATGCAACAATTACCACCCAGTTTTTATAAGTGACAAAAAGATTTCCTATGTATAACATTCAGTTTGTACTACTGATGTGTTTAAAGAAATGGCTGCATGCAAGTGTGGGACAAGTCCAAAAACAGTTTCCTCTGCCCTGTCCCACTAAATTATCTGACACCTTTCTTTAAAAACTGAGTTAGAGTATTAATTTGGATTCATACGTATGTAAGCCATCTTAAGGTCCTGAGAAAATCATGGAGGACAGGGTCTTTTTTTATAAATAGTGTCTTGCTTTGACATTTGGATGGAATGAAATACAGATAAATGTTATAATTGGTAGGAATAACAGTTAATAGAAACTTGTACTGAAATGCATTATGTTTTTCTGTTGCACAAAGATGTGAGTTGATATGATAGATAGTACTGGCATAAGGGGCTCCAGAAACTAATTTAAAGTTAAGCCTAAAGAGTGGAGATAGTTTTTGTCAGTGTAGACAATACTTCTGCTTGTTCCTTTCAGGAATCGGAGGGATAAGTAATTTAAGACACTTGGGGGGAAAAAAATACTTGGAATCCAGGAGGTGCTGAGGTAATACTGTATGACCCTGTGCAAGTTTATTTGTGTGTTCTGTGCTACAGTCACAGATAGCAGGAATCTGCAACACAGAAGCTTGCAAGGAAAATAAGCAATTCTAGAGTAAATAAGCTGCAGATGAATAGTCAGCAGATCAGATCATACTGACATCCTGGTTTATGGGAATGAATAAACAGCAGAACATGTGCTGCTTGAAAGGGGCATTCCTGTCCATCAGCTCTAGGAATAGGGAGAGTGCAAAGGAAAGGAAAAGACAAAGGAAAGGACAGGTTTCACCTGTGCAGTATCACAGGAAAGGTTCAGGGAGAAATCTGTGCTGTCCACTGCAGGCATCACAGTGCTTCATTCAGCTTGAAAATGGGAACGGAAAACCAAGAACACAATTAAAACAGAGAAGTCAAATAAAAGGGCTTTGACTGCATGAAACCACTTAGTCACTGTCCCAAGAGGAAAAGAAAGCAGTTTAAACATCTTTCAAAAGTTAAATCTTCTATTTGCCTTTCAAACATAAAGGGGATGGATACACGGGTTGGTTTTCCCCCAGAAGTTTCTTTTGCTTGTGGGAAAGCAGGACCAGATTCTCTTGCACAGGTTTTTAATGATGTTGTTAAATAACCCAGCTTGTGTCCTTCAAACAAAGAGCTTGTCAGCTGAGCAGCTCATTTGGCTCTGCCTTGGCTTTATTGCATTCTCCTTGCCACAGTTCAGGGTCACTGGGCTGGTGCTCAGCACAGGCTGCTCACTGCCTGGCCCAGCTGCTCTTCATCTGCCCAAGAATTTCGGTGTGGTTACTGCCACTCTCTTTGTGGAGAACAGTTTTTAATGTGCACTCCTGTATGTTTTTGTTTGGATTTGGGTTCTTGCGGGTTTTTCTTGTGGGCTTTTCTCAAAATAAAAAAAAAAAAAAATTGGCATATCATTTGTTATTTTGATAATACTCCATTTTTGCTTCGTTCACTTTGCTAAAATTTCGCGGTGTTTTATTCATGCTATTTAAGCTTCTTAGACTCGAGGCTGCCCCTGGTTTGTCCATAAACTGGCAAAAGAGATGTCCTTATAACTGTCCCAGTATTAAATTTCAGTCTCTAGCCACCTCTTTGCAGAGAACATGCCCTTTTTCCATGTAAAAGGCAAGGTCTGCTTCCAGAAAGATTGAGATTAATAAATGCTGTTAGTTAAGACACTTGGACCTTTCTTTTAGACATGATTCCTTTAAGGAATAAAAGGTAATTAAAACTTAGACAATTCAAATTAATCTCTTCAATTTACATTTTTTTTCCCCTGACTTTCCTTGCATAGTCACTGCAGTTGTTGATGCTTCTCAAGCCATCAAGGGCAAGAATTTGGAAACATTTTGCTTTAGCTATAGAAAGTGAAGATACATTTTTTTCCATTGCTCAGTGAGCAATTTCGAGATAGGAATAATTGCAAGATCCGGTTTTGAAAGAACAGCTGGTTTTTCAGGCTCAGGTCAAACCATTCAGGGTTTTGTATCCTGTTACTAATCCATGCAGTCCTGCTTGCCAGTTTATTTTTTGCTTTTGAAAAGTATTGCTGAGGGTCCCTGAATATCAGCTTTGTTGTTCCCTGTTCATCCTCCCCAACAGAAGCTGTGCGCTCTCTGTTTTTAAAATAAATATTTAGATTTTCCTATGTGTGTAGTGTTAGGTTTTGAATTACTTTTTGCCGTTTTCTCAGTCTCAGCTCTGCTTATTTTCATTGGGGCTGATGGGAATGAGAGCTGCACATCCCTATGTTATTGTACTGCTCATGTTTGTTTTCATTGTGAATGTGAGAACAGTTATTTAGGATAAGTCAACTGTGTGCTGCTGATGAATGACTCTGGAATAGCTCTGTGAAAGGTTTTGCTATTCAGTGTTTTATTTTTTTAGGTGAGAAAATGTCATTTTCTGCTTGGAAAGATTTTACAGTTTTACTTGTCATTGTGCATATAGAATTATCTTTAATAAAGAAATAAAGCTATTTTTTCTATGGTTAGTGTAGATTATTATGGCTAATGAGACAAATATTGAAATATACCTGTGATCACTTATGTGTGCACATGCATATGAATACCCATGAAACAGTGCCATGTCATGGCACTAGAAATACAATTTCTTACATTCTTTTCCATCTTCTCAATCTGCTTTTCCTTCCTTTTGCTTCTCAGTCATTTTCAATTCCTAGCTCATGCCTTTCATGTAATGGACACTGGGTGCTTCCTGGGAAAAAGATTTGACACTCTTCTCCCAAGAAGCACAGAGAAATCTTTTTTTTTCCTTCCTTGGGAAAAGAAAAATGGGTAATTGGCCAAGCAGCAGGAATTTTAGATGATATGTAATAAGCTGACCTTGGTTGGAAGTAAGGTGCACTCAAATATTGGAGAAGTCTTTGAGTTGAGTGCAGGTGTATCAGCTGGCAAACCTGGCTTTCCTGGTGGGCTAAACACAGTGAGAACCTCCACCTCTGTGGCTGCCAGTATCTTCTTGCCTTAGTTTTCCACAAGGAAGATAGTGGTTTAGTTGGAGGGAAGTTTCTGCATGACTCTTGTCTATCCAAAAACTTGATTTGTGTTTTATTGTTGGCAAGCATTTCCATAATGTGTGCTCTACTCATTTGACCTGTTCTAAGCAGTGTTGTTTTCTCTGCACCATTTACACAACAAACAATGCCATGCACTGGGTGGACTGATTAAATACTGCAGAAATACTCCTTTTTGGGGGAAGAGAGCAAAACAAACTCCTCTTGTGTGGTTTGATTTCAGGCTCACCTGGTGGCAGCGTTTGAGCAGAGCCTGGGGAACATGACAATCCGACTGCAGAGCCTGACCATGACAGCAGAACAAAAGGCAAGCTTCAAAAGGATTGGGGAAGTCTTAATTTCTGTTTCCAGCATTGCTGCTCCTTCTGTAGTTGTGTGGGGGAAAAACTCACATACACAACTTGCCTTAGCTCCCTGACTTGTGGTGACTGAGTAAAATGTAATAAATAATTTGTATAAAACACTCATTTTCTGCACTGGGATTTTGTGGCAACTGATCAGGTTATTCCTATCAGTTGTTGCTTTGGACACAAGTCTTCAGTGTTGCGTATGTCTGCAATATATTTCATCCCAGTGCAGCCATACACGGGCATGTTTGAAAGAAACACCAAGAATACTTACAAGACTGGCAGCATTGTGTTTTTGGACAGTACACTTGAATAGGCATTATTTCTGCATTACAGAATACATGCCTTTTTTTGTGTCATAATACCCAAGCTGTTTTGCACCCTGTTGAGGGTGTGCTTCCCCAGGTATCCCAAACCTCATTTATATTCCATTTATATTTATATGCCATAAATTCACTATGAACTACCAAAACTCAGATGGGAAAGCAGCGTCTTTGGAGTTCTTCTCCCATGTGCTGTCATAGGGTTTTTTTTTCCCTTATTCAAGGACTCAGAACTGAATGAGTTAAGGAAGACAATTGAACTCCTGAAGAAACAAAATGCTGCTGCTCAGGCTGCCATCAACGGAGTCATCAACACACCTGAGCTCAACTGCAAAGGTGAGAGACAAGCACCACATGCAGAGACTCCAGGGCTCTCCAGTGGGGCTTCAGTCCTCTGGGGAATAGCTGATGTAACCATCAGAGTTACTCAGAGTAACCCAGTAATTTACACTGGGATAAATCTGCTGAAGGCAAAGTTTGAAGCATCTCAGGTTTTAGTCTCGTCACAAGAAACAAGGATTTGAAATATGCAATACATCCCTTGGAATGAGTGATTGTCAGAGTCCCTAAATGTTTCTTTAGGATTGCGTGATTAATACCATTCATCAGATTTCCTAGATGATTTTGACACTGCCTCTGTTCATATCCAGGTCCTGGAGCTGCTCAGCCCACGGACCTGCGGATCCGGCGGCAGCACTCCTCAGACAGCGTCTCCAGCATTAACAGTGCCACCAGCCACTCCAGCGTGGGCAGCAACATCGAGAGTGACTCCAAGAAAAAGAAGAGAAAGAACTGGGTGAGTGTCTTTTAGCAGACTGTGTGAGATTTATATGAAATTGTCAGGACATGCACAGTGAAATCCACCCAGCCGCTGCTCCCTGCCTCGTGCAGCAGGTCAGCACGAGGACTGTGCACTGCTTAAATCCTGGGTAAACTCTCCTGTGAAGCCTTAATTGAGTTGGAAGTGATGTATATCCTTGTGTTGACCCTGCACAGGATTGAATTTTAGCTTGACAGCTAGAAGGCCAGCCTTAAATTAGAAAGAGCTGTCAAAGATCAGTCTTGGCTAAAGGGATGTCCAGCCCCTTAAGGAAAATGTGGCTTCTGTCATCAAAGTAAAACAAACCCACAAGAGAAGATCATTCTTATGGGTTTGTTTTTTGGTTTTACCTCATAGGGTTTTCTTATAAGTGAACATATTAAACACTTTAAGAACTCTTTGTCCAGCACTAACTTGGAGTTCTAAGAATAACACACACACACAAAAAAAACCAAAAACAAACAAACAAACAAAAACAACAACAAGAAAAAAAAAAACCAAAACAAAAAAAAACCCTGATCTTTATACGTTTTTCATGATGGACATCTCTTTTGGAAGTTTTTGCAATGCTCACCTGTCATTTCCCGTTTTTCCCTCTTTGCTCATCACGTACTCTGTACAAGGTACCCTGTACTGGAGGAAAGGTACATTATCTTCAACTCCATTTTCAATTAGAACATAACTGCCTTAGTGACCTAGTGTAATTGTAGTTTGGACTGAAGTCCCTAGATCCTTTACTGTAGCCAGTAAAACAATCCACCCCTTTCTTCCCATTGAATTTAAATCTCCCTGGATCTCTTGGGTGTACAGATAAATCTGTAGAGATGCAAAATCTGGTTAGAGCTGGTAAAAGCTTCATTTGTATTTGCACAATATCCTCTCAGAAATGTTGATGAAACTCCTGAACTGTAAGAAGGAGCTTCCTGAACAAGTTCTTGGTTTTATTTCTCTCTTTTCTCAGAGGTATCATTTTGGTGTCTCTTGGTATTGCCAGCTGCTTCACAAAAGAAGCATTTCCATTCTGCCCCTTAAATAATTGGTTCTTCTCCAAATCCTTGTGCTGTTAGTGTATAGACAGAGTAAATTGCTGTAACTTTTAAATTTCTAGCAACTCTTAGTTTGTGACACAAAACTTATGTAGTCATTAAGCTTTGGGTAAGATAAAGACTTTTTTAAATTCTTGTTTAGCTTCTATTCATTGTTATTGTAACCTAGTGGATATGGTCCAGCATCAGCCTGCATTTCTCATCCATCAGATAACTATCTTTGAAGAAGGTTAAGAGAACATTTCCTTGTTATAAAGATAAATAAATAAAGTTTTCATGAAGTAGGAGAAACAGGACAGTATTTTTATGTTGTTATTAAAAATGAGTGCATCATTGCTGTGAAATGAAGGTTTGAAATTAAAACACTATTGAGAAGAAAATGTGAGTTGAATCTGATTCACACATTCTCTGTTCCACCAGTGCTGAGGAAGTTCTCAGCCAAGATCCTTGTGTTCTGTGTAGAAGCAACGCAGCTGTCCATTCAGAGCTGAAACATGAGATTTTCAACATTTCTCATTGTAGGAGTATTTGTCTAGCTTAAAAACAGCTTTCAGCTCATATTAAGCCAGCCTGTGTACGGTATGTAATTTGCAATGGCATTAAAAGGTGTGTATTGAGTGTCTGAGTGGGAAGGAAGCCATGAGGATCGAGTCCAGACCTTGATTCCAAGGGGGTTTAACTTTTAGGACTCCCTAAAAGTGAAACCACATACCTGAGAACATTGTCCAAATGCTTCTTGAGCACTTGAATTGTAACTTTGGGGTAACATCAGTTTAATGACATGAATATTACTTCTTGTTTGGAAAATGGCAGTCACATTACCGAAGGTTATTTTAGTTGCAGGTAGGTAGAGAAGTTGCAGTCTTCTCAGGTAGTGAAATACCTGTTCCTGTAATGAAAAGATACATTTTTAACTTGGCTCTTAGCCAAAGCACTCTGCCTGAACTTAGGAGAAGATGCAATTTAAATAGTTTGGATCTGGTGTCTTCCTTAGGTAATGCAAAAAATGGCCATCTGTGGTTTGAGACACCTGGTTTTGGAAAACGCAGGGTTCCGGCTTTAAAGTAACTGTTTGTCTTTGTTAATCATTGCTCGTGTTTGTCTTAGAAATCCAGAACTTCCTTATCAGTGGCTTTATCTGTTAAAACATGTCTTTTTTCCTTCCCCCACTTCCTTTTGCTTGCACTTCTTCCGGCAGGTCAACGAGGTAAGGAGGAGCTACTTTAACTGGGGAGGTACAAAGCTAACCCACCATTGACACCACTAACCCTGCCAGCACCATTAACCTGGCCTGGGCCCTGTGCCAGCACAGCTGCAAGCTGTCACCATGCTGCTGTAAAGCTTGTTGCACTCAACAGAGTTTGCTGTCAAATAGCTCTTAAAAAATAGGAAGCATCCATAGCCACTCCTATTGACCTTATTAATCTGATAAATCTGATAAAATGGTTAAAGAAAAAAAAAAAGCTTTTTTTTGTTTGTTTTCCATCTGTCTTAACTATGTGTGTGAGTACGGCTGTAGCATCTGGAGTATTTGCATGTTGAGAGTTTTTACCTTTATGGCTTTTTTTGACTGGTTTCACTCTTAATGATGGACCTGCTGCTGTGGTCTTGTTTTTTTTTTTTTTTTCCAGTTACGCAGCTCCTTCAAGCAAGCTTTTGGGAAAAAGAAATCTCCCAAGTCAGCATCTTCTCATTCTGACATTGAGGAGATGACTGATTCTTCCTTGCCTTCCTCACCAAAGCTACCACACCACAACACCACTGTTTCAACACCACTGCTGAGAGCTTCCCATTCCAACTCCCTGTAAGTGATGTTTGTAGTTTTTAGACAAAAAACGGCGTGGAAGACATCTTACTGCATTGGTAGAGAGAAGGCAGAGGAACAGAGATGCTGAATTCATGTGTCCAGAGGTTTAAAGATGCATAAGCTGACTCCCAGCCCAGTACCTTTGCATTAGTGTCCAGAAAGCCAAAAATCATTGTGTCAGTACTGAAGTGTAAATATTTCATTGAGTTGCTCTCTCAGCATAATGTACTGAGTATCAAGAATATTTATAACCAGGGTGACCTTGAGGTGCCAAAGTAATTGGATCTCTTCCTATTAATTAAAAAAAACCAGGTTAAATCTGGGATTTTATTTCTCTCGTCTAAACACAGCACATATTGTATTAATCTGCTGTGATAAGTTCCCAATTCTATCGACAAATTCAGATAAAGGAAAGGAAATCAAACACTGTGATTTAGTGATACAGATGAGTTCATCTAACTTGTGCCTGGTGAATGGAGATGATCCACCCCTCTTTCCTTCTGTAGCTCCCCAGCCACCTGTGCCTGGTTCTTCCCATGGCCACCTGTGAAATAAAGTTGAACAATTCCCTTGCCACGCTGTTTCGAGTCTGAACGCACATTTTAGAAAGTACATGGAAAATTTAGTAAAGCAGCTTTTGGGTCAATTCCATCAGTAGCTTTGTCCCTTGAGCAGGATAAATAAATACAGAGAGTTGTAACAGGCCAGTACTGTGAAACCTGTAATCACCAGACAGCCTCCTGACCTTGGGAGGTCGTGCAGAGCTTCCAGCCTGATTTCAGAACAAATGCGTTGGAGTAGTTCCCCTCCACTTGTTTTCACATGAAGAGGTGAAAACAATAGCAATAGTTTCCAGCTGTATAACAGTGATGAAATGTCAGTAGCAGAAGATAATCCCCCATGATTTTTGTTTCAAAGCTTCTTCTGTCTCTTGAGCCTACCACAGTGCATTTCTGGTGACTACAGTGAGTTGTGCTTTAGAACTCTCAGGCCAGAAAATTGTCAAATGATGATGCCATCTGTCATCAGCCAAAATGCTGTGTGGGTACATCTCACCTTGCTATGGAAGCCAAAAGGATAAACATGAACAAGGAATAAATATGTGAACTGGGGGAAGGATAGAGCACAAGTAAAACTAGTGTGTTTTGGCTTTTTGGTGGGGAAGACATCTCTCATTAACCTAATAAAGGGGAAGACATGTTAGGTAAAATCTCCCTTAAAGCATGCAGCTGTGTGGTTGATCTTTATACAGATACAGTTACAAATGTGCTGAAATGTCCTTACTCAGAAACTTTTTTTTTTTTTTTTTTTTGTGGATGGAGGGAAGAAAAATGCCACCAAAAATTTTTTAAGCTTGAGTTCTTTAAAGTGAGCAGGAATTTATCATGCTTGAATAGGTGTAGAGTTCCAAAGCCCTCCAGAGCAGTTCAGGGAAACCCAGCTGTGCACACCTAGTGAGCTTTAAATCTGTCTGTGAACTCATCAATCTCCAACCAACTGCTGTTAAATGCTTGCACCCCTTTAATTTACTTAGATTTTGGCTTTAGAAGCTTTCCTTTATAGCAACTACTGTGGAAAAAAATGAGGACTATCCAGTAGCAGGTGATTTCAGATAATTCTGTTTCAGATGCTGATTTAAAGAAAAACAACCCTCAGACATCTTTGTTTCATTAAACTCTAAAATTTCCATGACCTGTTTAATATCTGATTTGTGGTGCCACCAATTCAACAAGCCAGAACTGCTACCTGCTTCAAGCAGGATAAGAAGAGCTTTATTCCTCTGCTCCTAATAAACCCTGGAGAAGCACCATAAGGAAAGAAATGAGTGTGTGTTTGTTCATGTCCTGCAGTATGACCTGTTTAATATGTGAATTGTGGTACCACCAATTCAACAGGCCAGAATTCCTACCTGCTTCAAGCAGGATAAGAAGGGTTTCATTCCTCCTTTTCGAATATATTTTGGAGAAGCACCCTGAGGAAAGAGCAAGTGTGTGTTTGTCTGTGTCCCACGGTATGACCTGTTTAATATCTGATTAGTGGCACCTCTAATCCAACAAGCTGGAATTGCTACCTGCTTCAAAGCAGGATGAGCAGGGCTTCATTCCTCCTCTCCTAATACAACCTGGAGGAGCCCCCTGAGGCAGGCAACAAGCGTATGTTTGTCCATGTCCTCCTGCAGGATCTCAGAGTGCACGGACAGCGAGGCCGAGACGGTGATGCAGCTGCGGAACGAGCTGCGGGACAAGGAGATGAAGCTGACGGACATCCGCCTGGAAGCTCTCAGCTCTGCCCACCAGCTGGACCAGCTGAGAGAGGCCATGAACAGGATGCAGGTGAGGAGCTGTAGGAAAGGAGGCAAAAAGCTCCCCTGTCATTTCTTAAGCTGCACCAGGGAAATACAGGTTGGAAATTAGGAAAAAGTTTTTTATAGAAAGGATGATGAAGTTCTGGAATGGTCTGCCCGGGGAGGTGGTGGAGTCACCATCCCTGGATGTGGTACTCAGTGCCATGGTTTAGTTAAGATGTTGGCCTCAATGATCTTGGAGGTCTCTTTTAACCTAGTCATTCTGTGAATTCTTTTTAAGTGCAGCTAACAGGTAATTTGCAAGTTTCCCTTAGCTAACAAGCAATTTGCTAATTCCTGTATTTTTTGCTAGTTCACTGTTTTGAGAATGAGGAGTTCCTGTAGCACAACAATCTGTTCTGAGGGTGAAAAACAAAAGCACCTGTGTAAACGATAAGATTTGTCTCATGAGAACCCACAAAAGAAAAATGTAAACGTGTCTAGAGAGAGAAAATTTGGTAGACATACACAATAGCCCTTACTGACCAATGAACTGAATTTCACTGTACTGCTGACCAGTTAAGTTTAACACAGTGCCTTCTGGTATTTCCTACAAGTACAAGCTTTGGGACTAATAAAGGAGCCTTCTGAAAACTTTTACTGTGTCACTCTCTGTGTCTCAGCCGCCTTTACAACGACAAGGAGCAGCCACCCCACATCCTGCAGCCTGTGCTGATGTGGCCAGCCACCCCCACAGTGAAATCTGAAGTTTCTGAGTGCTTGCTAAGGGCTCTATTTAGCTTTGTGCCAGTGTTAAACCTTCATTAAAAGAGTCTGCTTGAACACCTGACTTTGCTGCCCTCAGCTGCAGCTTTTTCAGCCCCAAGATGGGGACAGCATTTTCTTGGCTGTCAGAATGTTTCTGTGCTCTCTGTTTAGGTTGCTACATTTCAGTGTTAGTGAATTCCAACATATTTTAAGATATGTTGAAAAGGTTTACAGAAAGGATACAGTAATAACTAAAATCCTTAATTAAAACATTATGAAAACAGCATTTCTGCTAAACTACCATTTATTCTTAAGTTTCTTACGTTGCCATCTCATAATCATGTTTTCACTGTGTCTTCTAATGTCTGACTTGTCTTTTCCAGAGCGAGATTGAAAAGTTAAAAGCGGAGAACGATCGGCTGAAGTCTGAAAACCACGGCAGCTGCAGCAGGGCTCAGTCTCAGGTTTCCATCTCCTCCTCTCCCAGACACTCAGTGGGGCTCTCTCAACACAGCCTGAACCTCACAGAGTCGACCAGTCTCGGTGAGTTTAATGAGAAGGGTGGTGGGGCAGGTTTTATCCTGCACTTGGAAGGTTAGGGCTGGTTAGCCATGGAAAAATGAAAGCGTGAGGATTATTAACAGCTGAGGTGTGGAAATATGTCACGAGCTGGCACAAAGCCTTCCTTTAAATATCATCGTAGGTCTGCTACACCCTCAGTCAGAGGTGTCCAATTATGATCTCAGCTCTGAAAAGTCATGTTTAAAGCCATTTAATGGTGCACATTTGCCAGGGGATATATCATAGGAAGGAAAATACAGAGTAACTGGCTAATAATTCTCAATGACCATCCCTTTTTAAGAGGGATATGTGGTGGGGAAGTCACTCAGCCTGGTTCTTGTGTTTTACCTTGGGGCATGTGAAGCCCAGACATGTTGTGTTAGACTCCAGGAAACCAGAATAGCCTCCATTGTCACTGAGCTCCAGCTGTGAAGCTGTTGATGTTTCCTGTCCACAGACATGCTGTTGGATGACACTGGAGATGGCTCTGCCCGGAAAGAAGGAGGCAGGCATGTCAAAATAGTTGTCAACTTCCAGGATGAGGTGAAATGGAAGGAGGTGAGTTTGTTTCATCCCCAGCTTTGAAATATAAGTGGCTTTGGAATGTGTGAGGGAATTCAAGTTTGCCAGGGAGTTTTAAGGATTTTCTCAGGGAAACAGTTCATTGGTGTGCTAACAGTGATAGAGAAGGCACTTGGCTACCTCCAGCTCCCTTGGAGCTGCTGAGAGGGACCAAAATGCCAGAAGCACCAGCCCTATGGAAGAACTTGACAAATCCAAACTGGGAAATCTATACTACATCATTCTAGTTCCAGCTGTCCTCTCTGGCACAACTACCCTGTTTAGAGTGACATCTCTCAGATGTTTCCCATCCACAAGTACGTGAAAAAATCTTAAATAGCCAAATGAGTTGCAAATATTGTAAACTTCCATCCCATCTCATCTGTTTAAATATTACATGTGTGAATGTATTATACAGTCTTTGCCAAGCAATGGCCTTGGCTATCTCACATTTTTGAGTACCTGTAAAAGTGTGTTTAAGAAGTAACTTCATGTCTTCCTGAGGGGTGGACAAATCAGAATGATGAGGAATAAAATGGACTCAGCAGATCTTTCCATTAAATACCGATTTTGCATTAATTATAAACAGTAAAACTGATGCTGATTGCAGTCAGAGCAAGTTTTAGTAACACTTCAAATCTTATGATAGAAATTAGTTTTCTCTTCAATTAATGTTTCACAGTGAGTGCAGCTGTAGAGAAACAGAAGAATTATATTTGTTCTGATTTCTTTTATCTGCCTTAAAAATCACTTCAAAATTCAAAATGCTGTGATACATCAAATATATAAATTCTCTTTCTATATTACTACTTTTACTAGAGCCATGTATCATTTCTGTATATATAGATTTCTATGCCCACAGCAGGATTTCTAGAAATAAAGAGGATAAACCTTGCAAATGTCACATCTTTGCTTGTGAAGTCATGGAAGAATGAACTTGACATCTACTTTTCTGTCTGGAATATTCCTAGGAGTCTTTCTGTCTCTTTGCTAAACTGTAGTCCTCTCAAAGATTTTTGAATTCTTTGTGGATTGATTAATAAATACCTTGAACTTAACATCACAGCCACCTGAGTAGATTTGAGGGTCCAACACTGTTGAAAATGTTTATTATGTGCAAAGGATTCCATATGCCATTCAGAATTCACCATATAGAGTAATAAGGATGTAATAAGGAAAATACACCATTATTTAGAAGTAAAAGGGGAAGGGGCAGGGAAGCCAGCATTTTAATTACATTAACCACACTTGTCTGATGGAGTTATTGCTGTGCCTTTAGGATTCCAGGCCTCACACCTTCCTCATAGGCTGCATTGGAGTCAGTGGGAAGACCAAGTGGGATGTTCTGGATGGGGTTGTAAGGCGCCTGTTTAAGGTCAGTGGGTACAAAACGCCGTGAGCTCGAGTTCTCCTTCGTGTGTTGGGTACTGTCACAGGAGAGGGCAATCCCCCAGTGCTGCCTGACCTCCTGTGTCCCTTTTCCACCCTAGGAGTACATAATCCACGTGGATCCCGTGAGCCAGCTGGGGCTGAACTCAGACAGTGTTCTGGGCTACAGCATCGGGGAAATCAAGCGCACCAACAGTGCAGAGACCCCGGAGCTGCTGCCCTGTGGGTACCTGGTTGGAGAAAACAACACTATCTCAGTCGCCATCAAAGGTAATCTCACCTGACCTGCCTAGTGGAGTTTTCACTGTGGAATTTTATCAGAGCTTGCTGTGTCAAGAAAGTCAGAGGAGTAGAAACTTTTTATTGAGCTGCTATTTCCTGTTCCTGCCGTTTACTTGCTTCCTTCTATTTTCATTCCATAAAGTCAGCACTTGGGGTATGCTAAGTCTGTAATTTCAGCAAGTTTTCAACCTGTAGCTCTAGGACTAATTACAAACTCCACAGATCTGGAGTTGTCCTGGAGAAGACCTCATTCCACAAGGGATGCAGTGGAGCTGTTTGAGCGGCAAAGTAATTTCCAAATGAGTCAAGCCTCAAAATTTCATTAGATCTTTGCCGTAGCTATAGTGGTTATTTCCTTCATGAAGGGTAAAAACAAAATTGATCTTGACTCACTTGCTTGATTGGTCTCACTGAAGGGTCCCTCCTTAAGTATCAGGAAGGAGGAAGCCCAAATTTTATGAAACACCTTAAAATCTGGATTTTTTTTCAAAATGTATGGTTTGTAGAATTCCTATCAATTTCGTTCCATAATACTGATAAAAATTTAGTATTGGTGTTTCTCATTTGGCTTCTCAGGGAAGCACTTTTTTATGGAAACTATACTGTGAAACTAAGTTCAGGGGTAAAACCCTCAGCTTTTGCATTTTGAACATACATCAGTTTTCTCAAAGTTTGACCAGTGAAATCTGCAGGCAGATTGGTGCTATTTGAGAGCAGTGCAGATTTTTGAATATTGGTCTAAAAACCAAGTTACCTTGTATAGCAAATCAGTGGGCAGGAAGACAAACTGTGAAATACATCAATTTACCAAGGCTTGAACCCAGGATATTCTGCTTATATAAAATGCACTGTCCAGTCATAAATCCTAACTGAAATACTGCATAAGGTCTACCTGTGTCTGTAAAGCTGCAGTTTGAGTTTATATTTAACTTGCACTGACTTGGCTTGTGCCTTGAAGGTTCTTAAGTGATAAGAGTTTTCAATAAAATAGAAATACTTTTAATCAATTTATGGAAAATCACTTACATATACTTTTGAGATATAAAGCTGCCTATACAAATATTTAATATTCCAAGTAACCACTGAGGTGCAAACATTTCTCTGGGTGACCTGCCAACTTCGCTTCCTGCTGTTTATTTTGAAGCACTGTGTATTTTCCCTGAGCCAATTCTGCCTGAAGTGACTGCTGACATGGCATAAATGCTTATCAGTAGGAGTTTTCTGTTAGAGGAGATAACTATCAGCATACAGAGGAGGAGTTTAATTACAAGCATTTGGGAAAGTAGGGGGAGTTGATGATAGCTGGTGTTTGGGATTTTTTTTGTCTAGTGATCCAAAAGTAAACAGGTACATTCTGGGTGAATGCCTGGTGAAATGCTGTAAAATGGATGGCTTTGATACAGTCTTACATGAGGCCAGCCTGTAATGAGCCTCAGGAAGGTGTATCAAGTCTTGAGGGTGTCCAGCACTTCTCAGAATGGCTTGTAATAATATTTGTGAGACGGATGATCAGGTGTGCTTTGAAAAACGAAAGGTTTTTAATAAATAAGAAAATAACAAGCTATATAAAAACACAACAAAAGCTGGGCATGGTGCAGAGAAACTTCTAGCACCAGCTAAGACACCCCAAAAAGCCCTGAGCACCTCTGTGCTCCTTCTTAAGTATTTACTGTTTTAGGAGGGCTTTTGGCTTGCTGCCCAAGAGAAACAGAACAGAATAGAATAGAACAGAAACCAACAGGTGCCTCTGTGCTGGGCACTGAGCCAAGCATGGTGAGCAAAGAACAGAAGGTTCTGGTGCATCTTCCTTAAATGTCAGGGGTGTAACTGAAATCCTCTTTTCCTTGCTTGGAAACATTTGCTTGGGTGTGGAAATACACTCCAACATCATGGCCTGTGCATGAAAAGCATGGCCTGGAATCCTTTGGTGTGGCAGCTTCCAAAAGGCCTTAGGGATGCTGCTGAGGATTTAAACAGGCTGGAGGAGGATCCAGGCTAAGCCCACAGGTCACCCCTGCACTTGATTTCCAGTTTTATGTGTGCCTCCCTTGACCATGAGGGATAGCGGGGTGGGGAAGGGGTTTAGCTCTGGAGTGAAGAACGCCTTCATCAGGCTAATTTGGATAAAAATTGGAAATCTCCCCTAAAACAGGTGAAACTCCCGGGGGTCTGAGCCTGGACAATCATAGCCTTTTGAGTTTCCTTTGGACTCTACCCTGATGGCAACTTGATAGAGAGGGACAGCCTTGATCCAGTTGTCCAGAAACTGAATTTAGTAATGCAGAAACAACAAACACGAAGGCGTCCACTGTATTGGAGTGAACTGGGACAAGGCAGTAACAAGGGGCCAAAAGCAGAAAGCCAGGGTCAGACAGGGGTAGTTATGAATCCTGAAGGGTCCATTACGGGAGAACAATTAGGAATATTAAGATTCCTGTGACCCGTGGTAACACAAAGAACGAGGAACCTTCTAGCAACAATTTGCATATTTGATTTAGATGCCATGTGAGTAAGCCTCTGGCTTACTGCACTTAGAAAGGAGTTTCCCATGGCATCAAGGAGGGGGTTTTCTTCTTCCCCGGGGAAAGCACCCTCCACAAAGAGGCCTGTCTCCCTGCTGCAGGTATCTGTGAGAACAGCCTGGACGGGCTGGTGTTCGAGTCGCTGATCCCCAAGCCCATCCTGCAGCGGTACGTGTCCCTGCTGATGGAGCACAGGAGGATCATCCTGTCGGGCCCCAGCGGCACGGGCAAGACCTACCTGGCCAACCGCCTGTCCGAGTACATGGTGCTCAGGGAGGGCAGGGAGCTGGCCGAGGGCATCATCGCCACCTTCAACGTGGACCACAAATCCAGCAAGGTGAGCCAACTGTCCTCGCCCCACCACGTGCCCACAGTTCGGTTTCGCATCTTCTTTTCTTCCTGTTAGAGCCGGGATTCGTACGTGGGAGCCGCGGTTTTCATATTTGGGCTCGGCGTTTATTGATTCTTATGAGCCGTAAGCTCTAACTAGCAAGGTAGAAAATTAAGGTAAAATGGAGTACCTCTGACTCTTTCCAAGGTTATTTAAGTGCTAATCACCCAATAACAAGATGACACCTATATTATTTATATTTTTGACCCGATAATGACCACCCAAGATCCGCAACATGGACCTTTTTCACTCAATTAGAAAAAAACCCACCCGAAACCAAGAAGAGGGTGAAGAAGGACCCAGACAACATCCAAGATCCTCCATATTGCCCCATATATATTACTATATACTAAAACCTTAAACTAAGTGTTCCACCCTGTGAGATCACACAATACTATTCAAACTACACACCCACAACCCCAGTGCTATCACTCAATTTCAGAAGCCTGTTTCAAGGCCTCAAGTCAAATGTGGTGCTTGCTTGAGGATCAGTGCCTTTTAGAACAGAAAGCCTGAAATTTTCAGCCTCCAGAGTTCCAACAAGAGTTTCTCAATCCATCTCAATCCGTCATGTTGAACTTCCCTTTGTTTCCAAAGCCTTGTGTTCATCCTGAAGGAAGCAATATTTAAGGGTTTTTAGATTCACATGATTATGGGTCTGGAAGAGCAAGCTTCGAGGTGTGTGTTTAACACCTAAAGGTGTCATGATTTTCAAGTGTTTAGGAGCCTGAGAACTGCCCAGGAAGTTAAACACCTGTGTAAAATTCCCAGAGACTTAAGCAATCCCCATTGCATATGGGCACTTTTCCCAAAACCCTGAAATGCATCTCCAGGCTGTCAGGAGCTTCTGCAGCTGCAGGTATCAGCAGTTGTAATCATGTGCTGAGTTTGGAGGGGCTGTTGTGCAAACACATTCCTGGGCAGGTAGGGCGTGTCGTGGCTTTTTTATGTGCTGCTGGTTTTGCTGAATATACTTCCAGTGATCTAGATTAAAGAAAAGAAAACAAAAAAAAGAAAAAAGCTGTGTATTTGATGGCCTTAGGCATATTTTCCTCTGGAGAAAAGGGATGGTTGAAATTGTGGTTATAAGCCACTGGTATGATTTCAGACATGCTTTAAAGCTGCTGAGAGCATTTCAGCCACCCATCAGTCACACCAAAAGCTCGTCCTTCTTTCCAGCATTACTGAAGGCCTCCAGATTTGGCCTCTGATGGGGACTGGTTTGTTCCAGATTAATTTTGTGAGCTGTATTTTGATGGAAACACAGATGTACGATGGTATAACAAAAATCTAGCTGGAATGCAGAGTTTGATTTGGTATGGGGAGAGTTGATCAAGTTCCTGAAAAGAAACAAAACTGTATTTCAGACCTCTTAGGTCTGAGATTGATGAATAAAGAGCACAAACTAAATTACAAAGTATTTCCCCTCTTGAAGCCCTTATCTCTCACAGGATTTCTGGTACAGTCTCTGAGTCTTCAGCATAACCTACAAAAGAGAAAGAAAACCATATCTTATGTTGTCTCATAAAAAGTGTGTATTTTGATAGATGTCAAACTCTTTTGCTTTAGGTTTTGTTACCAAGCTAATCTACTTAAATCGATTTTTTAAGAAATGTGAAGAAAAAAATTTTTTTCTTCTTTTCTTTATATCTGCTTTGCAGGAACTCCGCCAGTACCTGTCCAACCTGGCAGACCAGTGCAACAGTGAAAATAATGCTGTGGATATGCCTCTTGTCATCATTTTGGATAATTTGCACCACGTTAGCTCCCTAGGAGAGATCTTTAATGGACTCCTAAACTGCAAGTACCACAAATGGTAAAGAAATAGTATCAGAACACTTTGCAAATGTGAATCCTGTACTCAGAGCACTGCTCTCGCAAAACCCAATCACAAAACCAAAGTCTACATTGATTTAGTAATGTGGAGGAAGTTGACCAGGTTGTCCATGTTGTGGACAGTGCTTCAGAGGGATCTTTTTCCTTCATAAAATTACCCATTTTTCTGAAATAAGTAATTAAATAGTAGTTGTCTTTGCTTCATGATGTAGATCATTAGTAGTAAATCCCCATTTGTAGTGAGAGGTCCTGTTTTGGGACTTCTGGTTTGCTTTCAGAATTTGATGTTCTCAGAGTCTCAGTAGAGAATTTGGTCATAAGTAACTACAAAACCTTCTTTGACAAAAGAGTTTTGAATAACCTTTTTTAATGTTCAGGTTTTACTTAAAACTTGTCTTTCACAAGTTTGATTTGCTTGATTTTTTTTTTTTCTCCCAATAGTCCATATATTATTGGCACAATGAACCAAGCCACCTCCTCCACACCTAATCTTCAACTTCACCATAATTTCAGGTACTGTTTTTTCATGTTTCTCATTTATGTTTGTGGGCTGGCAAAGGAGTAATGGCTACTGAGTCATCTGAAATTGTTCTTATCAGCTGAAATAGCAAAGTGAGAGAGAAATGCCATTTGCTCCTGGTTACTGCCCTGACATGTGCAGCTTGGTTATGGTGCTGTCACTAAAGGAACTGGGTTCATAAAACTTTTATTTTGCAGAGGATTGTTAAGATACTTGATCTTCTACCAGATTTGCAGTAAGACAATATTTAGGCAAAGCAGATTAATGAGAAATAAGCTGAAACAATGCACAATAAAAATCGGTTCGTCTAGTGAAATACTCCAAAGTAACTCCTGCTGAAAAACATGTATGACTGGAATGGCCCATTTGGATCCTGATAATCTGGCAAAAAGGAGAGAAATGTAGTCAAGAATAGATACACTCAGTAGCATGGGAGAGAAACAGTGGCTTTTTCTGCTGTTCTGCCATAGATGGGTGCTATGTGCAAACCACACCGAGCCTGTCAAAGGCTTTCTCGGCCGTTTCCTGAGGAGAAAACTCATTGAAACAGAGATCAGTGGCAGGATGAGGAATGCAGAGCTGGTTAAGATTATTGATTGGATTCCCAAGGTCTGGCAACACCTGAACAAATTCTTGGAGGCTCACAGCTCCTCTGATGTTACTATTGGTAAGTACTCTGCCCAGGAGTATGTAAATATATGTATTTTATATATTTCCTTATATATCAGGTGTATCTTTGTACACTTCCTTGTGCTGTATCACAGTGCTTTCTTTAAAACCCTACTCTCAGATGTTATCAATCCTATTTTTGATGCTTATTGTGATTGTGGTTTGAGTGTAATATCCGAATTTCCCTCTCCAGGCCCACGGCTCTTCCTCTCCTGTCCAATAGATGTAGATGGTTCTAGAGTTTGGTTCACTGACTTGTGGAACTACTCCATCATTCCATATCTCCTGGAGGCAGTAAGAGAAGGACTACAGGTGAGCAGGCAAAGGGAAAAATCATAGTCTAGAATGGCGTCTGTTCAAAAGGCAACAAAACTCAGTAGTGGCAACATTTTCTGTAGATACAACTTTGCATGTTGCATATCTGCATGTTTATGAAAATGTAACCAGAATTGCCAATAATTTCAGGCAGAATTAGTCCCTTCAAGCACTTCTGAAATAGAGAGTGGAAGAAGTGATTAGATGCCAAACTGCTGATGTTTTTTGGGAGGGAGTTAGACATACAAATAGCTTTCAATACTGTTCCAGAAGCACACCTTCAAATTATTCTGTGCATCAGAAAAATATGCACAGGATTTTCCTTTGGAAATCAAATCTGTCAGCATAGGAGCAAAGCTGCGTGGAGAGAATGTGCTCATAAATGACAGGAGCAGTATCAGTGACATTTTGATTACTTCTCAGATGATTTTTTTAGTAGCTTCCTTCATAATTCTTTCAGAGGATGAAGTGAAATCATCATTGATTGTCTGTGCTTAGTAATTGGTTCATAATCTGGCAGTTTGGAATAGTTTTTGGCATCTGTGTGATTATAAAGCTTGTTGGAATCAGGAGGAGGGTTCATTCAGCAGAGAATTGCTGTGGACTTGCCATTTAGGTAAGGGAAAAAAGGAGGCTTTTTAAAAACCAGCTCTTTGTTCACAGTAAGCCCAGCAGCAGCTAATTTAAAATATGTTTTAGAGCTAATCTTTTACTGATGGCTTCTTACAAATTTTGAAATACATGAATTCTCCAAGTTTTGGGTAAAAATTTGGCAAACCGCAGCCGCCATTTGAAATTTGTCTGTACTTGGAGACCTCGTTTTCTTTGGGAATTGTGGTAGACTCTGAGACATAAGGAAAACGATAGGTCCTGGAGTACAAAACACACTCAGGAACTTTGCTAGAAATAGAACAGGAGAACCATTTTACATCAAACTTGTTATAAAGGAAGGTAATGGGGGGCCAGGAATCTTTCCAGCCTAAAACAAGAGAAAGGTGACTTTGTTTACTCTTGAAATGGAGAAAACTGATACTCACAGTAATGCATGGGCTCCTTGTACTGGGTTTTGGAGCTCTCATATCACTGATCAGTACGTGCGGAAAGCACTAAAGTATTAGTAATGGAAGTGGAGGAAGAGGGAGAGAGCAATTGATAAAACCTTTCTTTAGCTTCCTTGTTCTGCACAGTATCTTCATCTCTCCTTAGGGTATTTGAGTGGTTTGTGTTCCAGGTGTAAGGACTTTAGTTCCTCACTTTGTGCTTTAGATTCTTTATGCCCTTCAGTCCCTTTTCCCCAAATTGCACTAATTCATCCCTATTTAAATAATTCCTCTCTTGTTTGGCTGATGGATAAGCATATGCACTTCAGTACTTGAAGAGTAGCCGGAGTGGTGCTAATGAACAAGCTAATGCTGGAAATGTGGGTTTCATCTGGAGCTGTTTTCTGTTCCCCACACCCACAAACACCCCTCTTGAGAACTCATCTTCTTTCCTGAAATTGCTGGCCAGAAAGGAGAGGTGGACTCCTAATTTCTCTCTGATCTCTGTGGATCTGCTCTCAGCTATTTTTATATTTCTGTTTCTCATTTAGAGAATTGTTTTGGGTCAAATACAAACAAGCCAAATGGATCCTTACAATAATTGCGCCCATGGGAGCTGGCTTGTTTTGTTCTTCAAAACAGGGATGTGAAAATCAGAAGGCTGCATAAAACCTGAGTTCCTCCTGCTTGGTGTATCAGTACAGAATGCAGCACCAGCAAAAAGAGGACCCAGAGACCCTGTGCCTTTCTGCCACTATCACTCATACTCCAGGGATTTTTTTCTTTCATGCTTTGTGGAGCAGCCTGTTCCATCCTTGTCCCATTACTTGCTCCCTGGAAAACATGCCAGTGGGAGGGATGGACAGACCTGGTTGCCATGGAAGAGGACCATGAGTCATTTAGCCTCTCCTGAGCTTGGATCCACTCAGACTTTCAAGAGAAAAGATGTGAAAAATACAAAATCCTCGCCACTTTCCAAATGACGTGCATCATTGTAAATTTGAGAACAAGATTAAAGTGGGAAATTTGGTTTGCCACATTTTGAAGGCATTCTGCTGGGAAGATAATATAGCAGGGCTGCAGGATGAAGGGTTTGGGCTGTGGAGGAGGCTGTGTTTCAGATTGCTTAGCACCATCTGCTGGCACCTCTGCTCTCTCCTGCTTCACAGCACACCACGGGTTGGTACTCAGAGCAATTTAATGCTTTGTGCAAGCAAAATCTAAACCCACAAAAGCATGCCAAGGAGAAACACTATTGAGGGAAGTGAGATAGTCCTAGATCCATCAGAGACCTGGTGAATTTCTTTGCTAGACAGTTGTTTTTGCCCCTGGGCAGGGGCTCAAAAGGAGGAGACAGTGACAAAATGTCAGAGACAAACTCCAGTTGCCGAAGGATGTTGATACTGATCTTTATAAAGTGGAAATAAATGTTTTAAGGGCACCTGTAGTTGTATTTATGCTTTTGGAAGTCATGAAGGCATTAAAATGAATATGTTGTCTAGCTAAGGCAGATGGAATATAAGAGGGAGAATACATTGGGATCCAGTAGCTCAGTCTATTCTGTACAGAAAAACGTTTTTGAAATAGAGCTTGCCTGCTTAGGAACCTGACCATAGACAAATGCTACTGCTGGTGCTTTTTCTTAGTTGAATATGAAAAATTCTGACTTGAAAACTTCATGCCTTGTCACCCATCACTATTGTCTGATGACAGATCTCATGTTTCCTCCTCCACATTCCATGGATGGCAGTTTGTAAGGCAGCTGCCAGTGCAGTCCAGATGTCAGCACTGATGGTTTCTTTTCTGTGCTGCCATCGTTTAGGTTGACTTAATTAGGTGATGTTGTTTTCAGGCGTTTCTTCCTTCAGCTGGTGCCAAGGGAAGCCTCAGGGAAGGTGGTCAGCTCCTTCCAAATCAGTGCCATGACAAAGGGCTTTGTGTGTCATTAGGGTAGGGAAAATCTCACGTTCAGCCCTACTTTACACAGTGTTTCCTGCAGCCCAAGAAGCGTGGCACGTTCATTTTGGTTAGGCAGGCGCTGGCTGAGGTGGCTGCAATGTCTGGCATGGTTCTGTGCTCTTTCAGCTGTACGGGAGGAGAGCTCCCTGGGAGGACCCTGCCAAGTGGGTGATGGACACCTACCCCTGGGCAGCCAGCCCCCAGCACCACGAGTGGCCCCCTCTGCTCCAGCTGCGGCCCGAGGACGTGGGCTTTGACGGCTACTCCGTGTCCCGGGAAGGCTCCACCTCCAAACAAGTTCCAGTGAGTGATGCTGAAGGAGATCCTCTGGTAAGCTCTCATTTCTGGAGCAGCAGAAGTGTTTCTGTTTGCGTTGTTTCTAGGGATTAGAAAAAGGAACTGGTCTGTGGCTGTAGACTAATCCCTTCGGTCGTCTCCTTTTCCCCTTTGCTGGAAAAGCTGTGTTTTATCAGTAACTGGAATGCTGCTGTGATCTACAGTCAATACCTCTTTTCTGAGCCTCAGCGTTACTGACCCTGCTTGTTTCTCCCTTTCCTTCCTTGCCCACTGGCAAAGCGAGTGCTGCTGTGGCTGTCATGGGGAGTTAATGTTGTTCCTACCTCAGAATACAGATAATCATGAACTCCCTTGTCTTCCTTGCAGATGAACATGCTGATGAGACTGCAGGAGGCAGCCAACTACTCCAGTCCCCAGAGTTATGACAGCGACTCCAACAGCAACAGCCATCACGACGACATCCTGGATTCCTCCCTGGAGTCGACATTGTGATCTCCCTCAGACAGAGGTGCTTTCCACTTGGCAAGAGCCCTGATCACAGACTCATGAAGAGAACATGTTCCTGGGCTGGGATCTCAGTATTAGAGCTGCAAGAACAAGACACTTGGAGCAATCTTGAACCTGGGTGCAGGCAACCCAAGCAACCTTTGTATTGTTTTTCTTTTGACAATGATGAGAACTGCACTACTCCTTTGTTTCCTTCCTTTTAGTTGCTGTAAGCTGTCATGCCTAAGATCCTGAAGATGTTGAAAATCATCATCACTACTAAGTCGAAGGGACTGGGGTGGGAGGCAACTTCACAGCTGTGAAGCAAACAGCTTTGTGCCATGTACTGTCTGGAAAGAGAGGGGAGAGGGAATATTTGCCTATGCTGCTTCTGACCAAACACATTTACATGAGGGCTGGACTTTTACCAATCAGCTTTGTGGATTAAACTCAGCTTCATATAGTTCTGGTGCTATAACAATGTTGCTTGCCTCAGTAATAATACTCAGTGAAGGCAAAGCTGCAAAACAGGGAAGCTTGAATAAATATTTTAAAAGAGAAAAGGAAAAAAAAAGAAACTAAAAAAACGCTGCTCTCCTTGCCAGTCTGAGACCTTGGCTTTCTTTCATTGTGTGTTTATAAAGATTATATATATAAATAGGAATATATAAAAATATATATACAGTCTGAACAAGTCAGGTTATTTTCAAACACTGTGTAACAATCAATCCTGCTAACAAGTGAAAGGTTAGGTAGCCCTTTGCTAGTCAGGGCCCAATTTCTCTTCCCACTCACATCGACACCACCAGCTGGGCTGACTTCTGTGGCGTTTACACCCCACTGATCCACCCTGAGGAGAGGGGGCTTCCCTCCTGCACAGAAGTCAGTGGCAGGGCTGTGCCCCACAGCTCCAAAGGACCCTTGGCAGTGCACAGGCATGGTGAGCTCTGTACACAGAGGTGAGCTACACCCCTGCAGAAGGGATCAGTCAGACTTTCAGTTTTAAATTCTTGCCATGAAATGTTACAGCTGTTTTCTAAACACTTTCGGTTTTGTTCGGAGGTTTCATTCCAATCAGCACAACCGTAAGGGGGTTAATTGAAATTCAGCTCTGTGGCAGTTCCAGTGCTACTCTGGTGACAAAACTTACTTCCATGACTTTTCTTTTTTAATTGCAAAGTTAAAAAAAAAAAAAAAATCTAGCAGTGTTCAGATCTGGGAAAAAAAAAGGTACTGAGTACTGTGTCTTTTGAGTTGAGCTGTGCCATGCTTCTGAGTTGTGGCGGAGCTGTGAACCTGGTTTGGTTTCTCCTCCTCTGTGAACGCACACACCCACACTGTCAGTGTTAAGGCTTGTACTTGTGTTGGGGGACAAGAACACCTCCCAAAGAGTTGCACTTTCCTGGTGACACCACCATCCCCAGCACGTCAGCTGTACCTCAGCCAACACCTCACTCCTCAGGAGGGATTTGTACGAGCCTTTCCAGCTCTCCTTTGGTGCTGACTTTTAAAAGCGATGCCTTATTTTGTACTAATTGTGTTTGATTAAATAAGTGCTGTATATTATGGGATTTTATTTAAAGAAACAGGGCTAAAGTCATCTCTTGAAATATCATAAGTTGCTGTGAATATTGTTTGTATGAGAAACTAGAATTTGTTTAAATGTGACAAAAAATAAGGAGGGAAATGAGATAATGTTTCAGGTTCATATCAATCCGCAGCTAATAAATCACTGAGGAGCTGCTTTATCCATGCAGGAGGGACAAGAGAAGCTTTTTAACTCCAATAAATTACAGGAATATGCTGGTTTTTCAATGTACAGTAAGAAATCTTACTAGAAACACTTTTTGAAGATCTTGTGGGTTTAAAGGGACATAACAGACAAGTTCATGCTTCTGTGGCTCAGCTTGAGAGGATGGTTTTATTATACCTCATGACTTTCTGTAATATAACTGTACTTTGTCTTACTAAGCTGGTCTTGAATCTGCTCCTGTTACAACTTTTAAGTGCTGATGACTTTTTTTTTTTTTTTTTTTAAGAAAAATATTGTAAAAGGAAAAAATTAAATATTTTAATGACCGGGGGGGGGAGAGCTTGGTGTTGTTACCATTTTAACCTTATGGACTCTGATTTCATTAAGTCACTGAACGGAATAACAAAGGTTACTCAGCCAATTTTCCTAATCCAGTTCTTGGTACTGTAAAATGTGGGTTAGATCTGTATGGAATCAAATCCATAGCATGCTGATGATGAGTTTGAGAGAAGTTATTTTTTCCAGTAGTGTTGACAATTCTGCTTCCCAGCACTGACTTTACCTGCTACTACTGTGAATTTTGGTACCTAATCCCCCAACTGAATCCATGCAGACAGAGCATGTGCCTGTAAAAAAAAAAAAAAAAAATCCAGTTGCAAGGCTAGGGCTTTAAATGGACTTGATATCCTAGAAAATGTCTCAGTTGACTTTTAACTGAGTGCTAAAGACATGTTTAAAGTAATGTTTTATTTGTGGGGAACGGGGTATTTTTTTTTTCTCATGTTTTATCCTGTGCTTAAGCTCAGGAAGACATTTCTATTATCTGTTCTTTTTTATTGACACTAGCTTGGCTTAAAGTGAGAGAGGCAATTTTGAATAGGCTAGTCATTCTGAGCATCACAATATTCCATGTCTTTTCTGAAACTTCGGGAAGCAGGGTTACCTGTTGTGCACACGTCTTAGTTTTTAATCAAGACTTTTCATAGATTAAGTCTTTCTTTAGGTGACTTCCTTCTCATTTAAGGCTTTTTCAAAACGCTTCCTTTTTTTTTTTTTTTTTCCCCCTTTTTTTCTCCTCCTTACAAAGTTGGCTTGTTTAAAAAAAATACCAACAAGAAATGCAAAATTCTATGCAACATTCGTGTTGAGTTATAAATTGAAAGAATAAACCATTTTCTTTCCTTCAGAACTGCCAAGAATGATACAGGCCATAAATGAGATGTGGTTTATTTGGGGAAGGGGAGGGAGGGAGGGGGGTTGGTTAGCCTTTTTGTACATTTTGAAAGAAGCAAACTTGATATTTCATTGTTGATGCTTAACTTCGATATTATGTGTATGAAATCTTGTCTAAATGTGGCAATTTTTCTTTCAAGAAAAAAATAATATACAAAAACAAAGCAAAAAAAAAATCTTTGTTGATATTAAATGGAAGGTTGCTGTTTTGATCTAGTCGTTTCCAGTGGAACAGTTTATGAAATATGTTCTATAAGATGTACATTTTTTCATTGTAACATAGAAATGTAAATATTTGATTAAAAGTGCTGCATTTTGATGAATTTTTTCTAGCCATTTTTAAAGAGAAAACTAGGAATTGAGTATTTTGTGTACGTTTATGATGTTTTCCATTTGCTCCTCTCCCTATTTAATTTTCAGTTCTCATTTAGGATTGGAATTTGTGAATGGTCTGTTTGAGATCATGCCTCCCCTTTCTCACTCTCCCCGTTTCTACCCCTTCCCCACCCCGTGTCATGGAGAATAAAGCTGATGATTGTACCAGTCTTAAATTATTCATGATTCAATAAAATTGATGCTTATTTATTCAGATTTGTGGCTTCCCAGAACTTTTTATCCCTTCCTAATCAGCATTTTACAGTTTTTCATTTGAGGAGTATGGGGATCACTCCTTTGATTTTGTTGGCTTTTTGTAAGTACTTGTGAGGAGGTGCCAACAGCCCTCACCCATCCATCCAGTCTGGCCTGGAATGTTTCCAGTGGCATCTCCAACCCCTCTGGACAACCTTCACATTCCACACAGTATCCCAATTTCCTCTTCACCCATTTGATAGAGACATTGTGGATATACAGTAATAAAAAATACTCAGTAAAAACATGTAGGAAACTTTTCTCCTTCATGGCAAGTAAATATTCTGACTAAAAAAAAAAAAAAAGTAAAAGTTCTCTCCTCTGCACTTAAAATCTAAGGGATTTGGTGTTTGGGTTTGTTTTTTTTTCTGGAGACTAACTCTTTTCATATTTCTGGGTTTTTGACAGTTCCTTGTCCACTTATCACCCATTTGAACGATTAAATTTGGTGGGATAGATTCACATGTAGAAAACTTGAAGGAAAATAGGAAAAGAAGAAGTTCTGCTGAAAACTGATGATCTCCAGTCAAGTTAGTTCAATCCAAAATGACACAGCAATGTAAATGGTAGCTCAGAGCTGATCTGTGATGTGGGCATTGTCTGTCCTCCACAGCAGTTTTCCAGAGGCAGAATTGCTTTGGACATGCTCAAGCACATTTTTCTGTGTTCTGTAAACTTCCTTTGACTCACAGAATTGCTTGTCCTAGACTTGGTGCTGGAAAATGCTTTCAGCCATGATCTTGGATAATTTTTGAATCCAAGCTGGACTGCCAAAATGCTTATTATCTCTCAGGAATTCTTCCCTTCCTTCCCTTTTTTGGCTGCCCTGTCCCTTTGCCACATTATTCTTGTCCCTGCTCTATACACTCTATCTTGTTCACTTATCTTGATTTTTTTTTCTTTTACCTCATCTTCTCTTCAACCTTTATTTTCCTACTTTTCCAACATCCTGTTTCATTTTATGTCCTTTCTGGATCGATCTCATCATTTCTCAGCGCCGTAGGATCAATGCTGACTTCCTTTCTGCAATGGAGAAGGGAAATTCTCTGGAGTAATTTTATAAGCTCTGTCTGCAGCCTGTGACATGTATTCACACCCTTCTCATTGCTCTGACCTTTTCCACTGGTACTTTGGAGTAGTCACCTCAAGGAAATTCCTCCTGGTACCCTGCAGGCTCCCATCCTCCATTCCACACTTTCTGTCCATTTCACCACTTCACTGATGCCCAGGATTCTGACATTGATCTCTGTGGTTACCAAGAGTTAATCTGTGGTTTCTAATGTGGACACATTTCATCTGGGCTTTTGGGAGTTAGAGCAGAGCACAGCAGCTGAGGACAACTTTCATCTTTGCCCCTGGCAGTGGTGCTGACTGTAGACAAATCCTGCCCCATCATCATCTTTGTTGGCTTGGCCACAGAAAGATATCAGTGTTCCTCTCTCCTTCCTCAATCATAGAATGGTTTGGGTTGAAAGGGAACTTTAGAGGTCATCTAGTCCAACCTCCTGCAATGAGCTGGGACACAAGTATTGCTCGGTCACAAGTATTTCTGATATGCTCAGAAGCTCAAGAGATGTTACAGGGAGTGGAGACCATGCTCTGGCTAAAGATAGGTAATTCCTCCTCGGGGAGTTTCACCCATGTGGGGCTGGGTAGTTAGGAAGTCTGAAGGACTTTACGTAGAGTGGGATCCACAGGCAGATGGGAAGAGTTTGTGCTTCCACTGAGATCCTGACTGAAATCCCATCGTAGATGGAGGAGCTGGTGATCTTCATGTCAGTGGGCCTGAGTACAGCCAGGACTGTGCTGTGCTGCCCTGTGCCACCAGGACAGGCTGGCCTCCAGACCTGGGATGCACAAGCCCCTTGTCCATAGGATCAGCTCAGCCCACTCTGGCAGAGGCACTCAGCTCCTGCTGGGTTCTGAGGGGTTGAGCCATCCATGTGTCCTTGGCTTTGTGTAACTGTTGGAACCCTGGGCACTGGGAATTTCAGCTTTCTGTGCTGACAGGCACTGACCCCCAGGAAAACACTGCATTTCACCTGAGGCCTTGGAGAAGGCTTCCAAAATTGAGTGATAGCACTGGGATTATGGGTGTGTAGTGTGAATAGAAGTGTGTAATATCACAGGGTGGAAAACTTAGGGTTAAAGTTTTAGAATGTAGTAATATATATATAAAGCAAGATGGAGGTTTTAGGGCTGAAGCCAGTCCTTCTTTTTCACCTTCTTCTTCCTGGGTCTGGGTGGTGTTTTGTAATCGGATAGAAAAGGTTGGTTATTGGGTTAAAAGTAAAAATAATTTAGGTATTTTTTCATAATTAGACAGTTTATCCTTAAAAGGCCTTTTAGAGAGAGAGAGATAAGGCTCCATTCTCAGTTTGTTAGCTAGAAGTGCTGTAGGACTCATGGCTTGTGAGACTGAAATGTAGATAAGAGTTAATAAACATCTGAGTCCAAACAGGAAATACTGTCTGGCGCGTTTAATCCCGACACTGGCAAAAACAAGATAAAACACGACATGTAACCATGCAGCAAGAAGGTCTCATGGGTGCATCCTTCCTGTTTGACAGCAGAAATGGTTAATAGAGTTCTTTTGCTGTGAGCAAACACCCTCCTGTGACACCCTGAATGCCCCCAGCCATGGGTGAGGTGTGGCCAGGATGCTGTGTGTGGATGCTGCTCTGCTGGGGAGGGACAGGGGATTGTCTCTGCTGGTCCCATCTTGCAGTGTTGGCTCTAACAAACAGCATTTGATCGCTCACCAGGTCCCAGTGTCTTTTTATAGGGATTGTGATGAACCAGCACCACCCAGTGCAAAAGAGGAGTTAGGACACGAAGCCCAGGTGGGGATGGAACAAGCTCATGAGCTCAGATCTGTGTGAGCCACTAAACCTCATCCACAGCAGGATTTCTGACAATGATATTGCACAATTTTCAGCTTCACACTTTCTGCCATACCACCAACCTCCAGTCCCAAATCAGTCCTGACTGTTAAACAATCTCTTTCTGCACAGGAGTGCCCAAATCATCCACGAGGATCCTGGAAAGCTCGGTGAGAAATGCTTCCTGCTGCAGATGCTGGATATGCTGGCTCAGAACGACGCTTTGCTGGCTGGATTTAATGCTCACAACCTGAGAAAAGTTCCTTTACTGCATAACTATCAGTGGTGGCCTTGGATATAACAATAATAACACCGTGAAGTTTCAGATCCTGAGAACAAGAACACTGAAGAAAACTAAAAGGATAAAACCCCTGAAACTTCCACTCCTGAAACTTCCATATGCTCAGAGCACGGCTGTGAGGGGCTGTGGGAAGCATCCATGGAGAGCACAAGCAGCTTTTAAGGGCTGGGAGTTACTCAGGACCAATCCAACCCTTACAAAGGGAGAGGGAGGAAGCAGAGCAGGAGACCACTCTGGCTTAGCAGAGAGCTTTTGGATGTGCTTAAACACCAAAAAAAGAGATAAATACTGACCAGGGGAAGGTGGCCAAATACCCATCAAGGGCTACAAGAGCCTTGCTGGGGCATACAAAGTTGCTTTTAGCAAGGCTAAGCTTGGCTAAACCAAGGGAGGGTTATGACAGCCTGCCCTGTGAAGAAAGACTGAAGCAGGTGGGTCTCCTCCTGAAGAAAACTTGTCCAGGACCTCACGGCAGGACTTCAGTACCTAAAGGGCAGCCACAAAGGGGATGGATGCTCTCTTTTCACAAGGAGCCACATGGAGAGGACAAGGAGCAATGGGTATAAGTTGCACCAGAGAGGGGTTTATCTCACTATCACAGTGCTATTTTTTTACAGAAAGAACAATCATTCTATGGAATAATCCCCTCAAGGATATGGTAGAGTCCCCATTGATGGAAGTTTTTCAAAATATGGTTGATCAGGGTAACAGTCTTCACCTAGAGCCCCTTTCCCACAAAAGGCTGGACCAGAGGATCTTTCCAGATGTCTTCCAACCTGTGCTGTTGTATGATTTTATGAAGTATTTTAGCCCTTTGCTGGTTACATAGGAGGGAAAATTAGGTAAAAGCAGCAGACCTGGTGCATGTGCATTTCCAGTTGTTGGGGGTTAGGTTTTGTTCCTTTTTACTCTAAAGAATTTTTTCCCCATAAGTTACCAAGGAGACTAAATGTCGTACTTAAGACTATTTAACAAAACAAAGAGATGGTCAAAGCTCGGAGCGGGGGTGGGGGTTTTGGGGCAGAAAAAAGGACAAAGTTTCAGGTAGCCAGGCTGTCTGGGTTTTGGCGTTCGGAGTGCTCCTGCTGGAAGATTTCACTGCAGTCCAGTCTTGGAAAATCTATCCTCGTCTGCTCCCCCTGGAATTCTGAGCTCCTCTGCTGCCCTGCGAGAGCTGAGCCAGCCCTGCCCCGCCGTGGTAGTTCCATTGTTACCAAAATATCAGAAAATTGTATAGCAGTAGTTATGCTAAGGCTTCTTGGCTAGCATTAGGGCACTAGGCCTTGGGAAGGTAGCCTGGGAATATGCTGGGTCTGTGGAAACAATAATCAAAGGGATTAGCAAAGCATGAAGAACATGCTGTAAGGGAAAACCGTCTTAAAGATAAAGTTTGAAATATTACTAGGAGGGGGTCTAGTGACGGGGGGAAGGTAAATTTTGGTAATTAACCTATAGTTTTAAATAAGACAAGCATGTAGAATTTATTACTTTAGAAGCCTGTTACCTAGTAGCTGAACGTCATTGCTTTATCAAAGATTTTTCTGTTTGTAATCTTTGTAAAAAGGTATAAAAACCTGAGTCTTGATGAGGGTCTTTGGGAATCCTGATTTGGGACGTTGGTCCCCAGGTCCCCGGGCCCCGAATAAAGCACGACATAAACTGACTCCTTGTTAGTTTGTGTTTTAACTTCGTTCCGGGCAACACCATCAGCATTGTTCCTCTTGCTACAGCCTGACCCTGCATCCCTCTGCCCTGCCAGACCCTGCCTCCGCTCTGCCAGGACATTTCTGACACTCTGCAATTGCCAGCCCAAGACTCTTTTTCCCACTATTCCCAGCTTGGTGCTCTGAGAATCCTACAAAGGCACCGAGACCAAACTGCCCTGCGTGTTTGTGACGCAAAGCCCTCGAAGTTCTTGGTACTGTTTTTGTTATCAATGCTGTAGTTGTGTTTGTTTGTTTGTTTTGTTATATATTAGTAAAGAACTGCTCTTTTTATCTACAAAATCTTTTGTCTAAAAGCTTTTTAACTGAAAAAAAAATTATAATTGGGAAAAAGAGTGGTGGTGGTTTACATTCTCCATTCCAGGGGAAGCTCCATCTTTCCCTGGCAGATACCTGTCTTCCCAAACCAAGACACCAGTAAAGACACTTGTGAGGAGGCCCCACTCTTCACTCCCCACTCTGCCTCACCTGGAGGTTCCCAGGTGTTAAATCCCTGTCACGTGGGTCAGGAAAGTGGTGCTGATGTGAGGTTAAACAATACCTCTGGCCTGCGGGGTGATTAAAAACAGCTCTTTGATATCCTAAAACAGAGGTTGTTGTTGGAGTGCATTACACACGGGATTACCAGAGTTTCCAAAACTCGGGATACTGCTAGTCATTATGGAAACCATTCCATCTCCATGAAGGAAGGAAAGGCTTCTTATCACCTTCCCTCCTTTCCCAAAGCCTACAGAGAGCTACACTAAAAATAAAGACAGAGAGAGAGTGCTGAGCTGGTTTCAGGGAGTAGAGGGAGGTCACCTTTGACACTCCAATTATGGAGCAATTTGCTCTCAGAAGTACACTCAAGCTGAGCTCCCAGAGCCTGGCACACCAGGACAAATCCAGCTGCCACTAGATGCTCCTAATGTGACTAGAATCTCTCCACATTTGAGGTAAGAGAAAATGTTCATGCCTTTGACATTAGACCTCCCAGAAGGGTGGCTACTTCTGCAGTACTTCTTTTGGCACAGCTGGTGCCACCTGAGCCACCCCATGGTAGCTGTGAACTCCGAATTCTTCATCCAGACTGTACAAGGGAAGTGTTGGAGAAGGAGGTCCCCTTCCTGCAGCCAGAGGTACAGTTTGGCAACTGTTGGTAAATAAAAATGAGCCCTTTAATTTCATATTTAGTTTTCCCTGAATCTCAAATGTTTGTGCTTAGTAGTCATACAATGGTGTTTGGGGTTTTTTAATGTTAAAAAAAAGAGACTCTGAATGAGGAAAAGAAAAAAGTCTAAGAGTAATAAACGTCACATTTTGGGTAAGGACTTTTCCCTGTTAAAAGGCAATTCCATTATATTTTTCCTTTAGTAGGGCTATTTCTCTAGCAGTATAAGATGTCACAGCCCTCGTGCTAAAAGAAGCAGTCTTAAATGGTTATTTTTGATAGCATTTCTAGTGCAGAGAAAATGCAAAGAGCAGAGGGCATAAGAAGATCAGCAGTTTCTGTTGAACAGTGAATCAGGAGGGGTTTTGTATAAGCAATACCTGTTCTTATTTTGGATACGTGCCTTTCTAGAGTGTTGTAGGATGTGTGATGGCACCTGTGTTTCCTGGAGTAGCCACTGGATTTTAAACTCTGTTTTGAATTAGTTCTGTCTTTTTAAGTTACTTAACTATAGCCTTATGCTTACTGGATGTGCTGGTTTTGGCTGGGGTAGAGTAAGTTTTCCTTCAGTTGCTGGTAGGGGGCTGTATTTTGGATTTGTGCTGAATGCACAATAATATAGACACTAATAGTAATGTTGATAATTATTGATGATAAAAACAGAGTTTTTGTTATTGCTGAGTGAGGCTTGCACAGAGCCAAGGCCTTCTCTGCTTTTTGTTCTGCCTCACTGGCGAGGGAGTTGGGGATGCCTGGGAGGGTGGTGATGCTTCAAGTTCCAGCTCTCATGTTTTTCACACTCTGTGCTGCCCAGAGGTGCAGTTCTGAGCCTCATATTCAGTGCCGCTGAGCTCTCTTCACAGAGCAGGGAACAAAACAAATCCTTTTCCTGCTGGAGACCAAGGACAACTTTCAGGCCCAAAAGCACAAACAAGGGTGGGCTGGAGAGAGGAACAAGAAGGATGGGACCTCACAACCTGAAGCTGGAATTGGACAATTAAACCCCAATATGCAAATGGACCAAAACTTATAAAGTCATAAGACCTTGTTGTCCTTTTTTGTGACCATTTTGGGTCCACCTTGGGTGTAGCCCTGCTCAGGCTCTTGTCCTGCCCAAGGTGTATCCTGGAGGCCTTTCAATAAATCCCTACTTTATTCTCTGGCTCTGTCCAGTCTCTGTTCTAGGTCAGCCTGCCCAAGGCATCAGTGGGAGGAGACACAGCCAGGACAGGTGATCCCAACTGACCAAAGGGATATTCCAGACCATGGGACATCAGGCTTAGGATATAAAGTGGGGGTAAGGAGGAAGAAGGGGGGAGTAACCATTCCTGCTCTCCTGGGAAGGCTGAGGACCTGCCTGCCCATTGGAAGCAGTGAGTGAATTCCTTGTTTAGCTTTTTTTTTGGTGCATGGCTTTTACAAAACAACAGACCCAAACCCAGTGAGCCCTTTTGCTGTACTCTGTGGGATAAATACTGTCTGTGTCTTTTCCATCTCTTTTTCCATTCCACCTATGTCAGGTGTATGTTCTCAATTGCTAATGGCTTCAAGGTGTCAGAGGGGTATTAGATGAGAAATGTGACAATGCGTCCTAGCTTAGATGTGTCCAATTACCTAATTGGAAAGGAGTTAAAGACCTGGAACAGCCTTTCTAGCAGGAGGTAGTCATGCCCCTTGCTTGGCAGGCTTCAGGAGGCTTTTGGACAATGCCCTTTAGTAACAACTTTAATTTTTGGCCAGCTCTGAAGTTTGACTAAATGATTTTTGTAGGTCCCTTCCAAACAGAATCTTTCTCTTCTTTCCTTCACACCTTCCTTCGTGGCTGTGGCAGTGGAGCACAGAGGGAGAATTGGATCTGGGGGACATCTGCTGCATTTGTTGCTTTTATTTTGGTGTGTTGTGAATGGTGGGCACTAGAGATCATGGGGCAGAAAATAAACACAGTTTTGTAATGAAATTTGTTTCAGGAAACCCCTGCTACCTGTATGCAAGGCAAAACCCACTGATGTTTCTGTGATGTATAGCAGAAATGTAAAAGCAAAAAGCAGGTGGCTGGTAATGGGTTTGCCTGGTGCTGTAGGAATGATCCTCAGCTGGAACTTGAGGCTGAGGAGTTAGTTTTATCTCCTTCATTCTGTTTCCCTACCCTGTCAGAATGGTCTAATTACCTGCTGCCAGTCTATAAACAGTAGTATCTTAGTGAGTTGCTCCCTAGTTAAAAGGCAGGTAGATATTCTGGTAAAATCACTTAATTAGATAAGTTCTTACTGAATCACTAATAAGGTAGTTTCCTCTCCCAGACACAAACTACAACCACCTGTTGTCTAGAACCAAGTATTACTGAATGATCAAATTTGGAAATCTACTTTTTTTTTTTTTTATTATTTGACAGTCATCCACTTTAATATATATACATATTTAAAGTCTGTACACAGTAAAATACAAAATAAAAGGGTTTCTTTATAAGTTACACAATTAAACAGCTGCGTTCACCTGTAGTTTAGCTGTCATTTAATTAAACAAAAAAAAAAAAAAAAAAGGAGAGAAGCATTGTTGAACCATTGTTATATTCATTGACAATAACCTTGGTATAAAACACCCATACAGAGTAAGTGTACAAAATAGTGTACAGTTCATATAAGCTGTGCAAAGACAGCAAAGTTCAGTTAAAAATCAAAGAGGTGTATCCACTTTCCTCTGTCCACACCATGGACAGGAGAAGCAAGGTGGAAAATAAGCACAAACTTGTGGGTAAGGAGGTGGATTCGACAGTGCTTTGAACACAATATTGATTAATAAATTAAGACAAAAATTGTGAACATGTAAGATCTCCATTACACAGGGCATGCTTGCATAATACCTTCAAAGCCATTCCAGGGATTTCAATGGATCTGTTGCACAAGCGTGGTGCCATTTGGGGTGAGGAGGGAGGCAGAGCTCAGGCTGGGTCCCTCCTCAAGGTTATTTATTTTGGAGGAAAGGGTTACTAGGTCAGGCAAGTCTTCAGTAGCAGCTGAAGTAAGACCATAGCTGGAAATTCACTTGAAAGGTAATAGAAATAGCCACGCCATCTATATGAGTTTTTTGACCTTTTTTTTTTTTTTTTTAATCTGGGGGAAGAAGTTTCCTTTCCTACAGGGAAATTTCCCTTTTCTCCCTGCTGTAGAGCCAGGAACTGACTGTTGTCTGGGTTTTTTGGGAGAAGGTAGCTAACTGAGCAAATATTCATTGCTAAGCAGAGAGAGTTATGAAAAGTTGGGCAGATATTATGAACATGAAAACCTCCACACGGGGCAACAAATGAGGAATACCAGTGCGAAGGACATCTTGCAGCTATTGTGATAAAGAAGCTGCACTGAAGAAGCATGTGGACATTGGGGTGGGACAGCACCTCTTCAATTTATAGCACTCTGGTTTATTTACATCTTTGCAGTGTCCTCATGTGATGGCAGGGGCAGGCAAGTGATCTAAGAGACTGTTATCTCCTCCTCTTCTTCTTCCCCTTCATCATCCTCTTCCTCTGAATCTGAGAAGTCTGAAGGTTTGCTGGGGCTGCTAGAATGGGATGGAGAAGGAGACATCTGGGAGTCCAGTCTGTCCCTCAGGTGTAGATGTTCTGGGGACTGGTGGTAGGTCAGGGGATGCTGAGGGCTGGGCGGGCACACGGGGGGAACTTCCTCCTCCTCCTCCTCCCCTCCTGAGCATTTCTTGCCCACGTCACTGAGGTCTGGGTGAGGGTTGAACTTGGTGGGTAGGGTCTGTTCTCTGCAGCCACCAGAAGAGAGGAGCTCTCTTTCTTTGGAGTTCCTCCATTTCATCCTCCTGTTCTGGAACCAGATCTTCACCTGGGGGACAAAGCGACCGAGGAGTGAGATGGTTCAGGAAAAACAAGGATCAGAAAAGGTATTTTGGCTGCACTCTCAGAACCCTGCACATGCCCATACTAAAGCTAACAGGAGCCAGAGAATCTGATCTCTGGAGGACCCTACAAGAGAGCTCAGGGACAATCAGGCTGTGGTCCTACTCACCCAGCTGGGAATCGTGACATTTTGGGTTCTGCTGATCGCCTGTAACTTGCTTTGGGCGTTCTCTCTGCCCCCATCCCTTCCTCCCCGGCTTCTCTCAAGCTGCCCCCGGGCAGTGTGGGGGAATCTTGGCTCGTCACACACTCTCTGCCCTCCCCACACCCAGTGCCCCCCTCACCTGCGAGTCCTTGAGGCCCAGCTTGGCCGCCAGCTTCTTCCTGTCGGGTTTGCTGATGTACTTCTGCTTCTGGAACATCTTCTCCAGTGCCTTGCGCTGCACGTCGGAGAAGACGGCTCGGCGCAGCATCCCCCGGCGGGGCTTGCCCCGGGCTGCCAGCGGCCAGGAGAAGGTGCCAGGGATGGGGACCACGGCGGAGGCAGCTGTGGGAGGGACACAGGGCACTGAGCACTGAGCGGGACCGGCCCCCACCAGCCCTCCCTGCCCTTCGGGCGGGCTCCCATCAACCTGGGGCCGTGAAAAGGAGCTTTAGGCTTTAACCAGCCGTCCCCCACTCTTTCAGACAGCGGTGGTCGGGATTAGATCTATCAGCTCAGATGTGGAAAATGGGTCAGTGGTGGCCGGTTTTGTTGGGAGATTCAAAGGTCCCCGGCCTGAAAAGGCAAAGCGAGGCGTACCAGCTAAGATAGAGGTATAATAAAAAACCTCTCCCTCCCACTCAGAAGCATTTGATTTTTTTTTTTTTTAGATGCTTTTATCATTTCAGATGCTTTATTATGCTGGCGATGAAAATGAGGACTTTTCTGATTCCGAACAAAACCGCTCCTCTTCTCTTCAGATGTAGTTTTGATCAATCAGTATTCATCTTTTTATAATAATCTCTTCTCTCTCTCCCCCCCACCCCCGCTCCAAACTTGGAGAATTCAATTCGAAGACATGAAAAGTAGCAGCTAATTAGCACACTGCCTGGTTCCCAATGGCATTAGTATGATAAAAAAGGGCAGAGTTTCGCCTTAAAAAAAAAAAGGAGGGGGGAACCTCCCCAAGAGAGACAGAGATGCTAATGAAGCGTGAATGGTAATTGTGTAGTAATGAACTAACAGAAAAAGACTGAGGACAAGCAGCTAACGCCATATATTATTGGAACAAAAGAGATTTACACTTTCAAACTAAACACAACGGCATGCCAGGCTCCTCGGGAGAATACTGATGGCACAATCGTCTCTTTCCCCAAATCATATTCATTAAATGGACATGAAAAGCTATTTATAAAGCTCAAGTTGTTTTTGTTAGGCTATTCACATGCTGGAGAAAGGAAGCAAATTCCATTATCCAGAGGATGAATAGAAGAGCTTGGGTTATTTTTTTTTTCTCTCTCCCTTTCCCTGTTTTCTCTTTAAATTCATAGCTTGTTTGTGTAATCAGATTTCGGGTTTGTTTTGGTTTTGGTTTGGTTTTTTTTAATTGTCCTCTCAGCATCATATTATTTCGGTGCTGCAACAGTCACAGCTCCTGCTTTCTCGCCTTCCCCGTGTCGTTCGACGGTGTAACCGGGAAGGTGGAGGAGGGAAGGATTAGTGGGCGGCCGAGGTGATGGAGCAGGGGTAAGGGCGCGGCAGAGGTGGAGCAGGGCAGTCACGCCGCTCCAGCAGCGCGCTGGATCCGCCCGTACTGCGGAAAGGCTTGGGGGACACCCACAGGCTCCCTCCCTCTCTGCATCCCTCACTCTGTCCATTCCTCCCTTCCTCTCTGCATCCCTCCCTCTCTCCATTCCTCCCTCTCTTCATGCCTCCCTGCCTCTCTCATCTCCGCCTCTGTCCATCCCTCCCTCTCTCCATCCATCCCTCTGTCCATCCCTCCATCCTTCTGTCCGTCCACCCCTCTGTCCGTCCACCCCTCTGTCCGTCCACCCCTCTGTCCGTCCCTCCCTCTGTCCGTCCCTCCCTCTGTCCGTCCCTCCCTCTGTCCGTCCATCCCTCTGTCCCTCCATCCCTCTGTCCATCCCTCCATCCCTCTGTCCATCCCTCCATCCCTCTGTCCATCCCTCTATCCCTCTGTCCATCCCTCTGTCCCTCCATCCCGCTGTCCGTCCCTCCCTGGCCGGCGGCGGGCGGCGGGAGCTGACCGCCCCTCGTGGTGCTGAAACATCCTCTCCCGCCGGGCCGGAGGGAAGCAGAGAGGAGGGTCCGGGCGAGGGAGAGAGCGGGGACCCGCCTCGCCTCGGGACCGTGACAATCCCGGCTAATTTGCGGATCAGCGGGGGGAGCGGGCAGGGAATGTCAGGCAGTCACTGCCTGTGCTAAATCGGGCAGCAAATTGGCGCGACTGATGCTTGAATGTTGTACTCCCTCCAACCTCTGAACTGCGGCATAACCCCGCCGGGGGAAAGGCAGGGACGGGCAGAAATCCCCGCGCTGTGCCACCAGAGGGGCCCGCCCGCACACAGGGACGCTTTTAAAAGTCAGGCTGGGACTTTTAAACACCTACCTGGGAAATAGGAAGATCTGAGAAAGGGCTGGAAGGATCCTTCAAAGTACGGAAAGGAGAAAGTCTTAGGCGGGACGCTCTGAAGCAACGCAGGAGAGGTTTCTAGTAAATAAATAAAATCAAATTAATCGGAGGGTAGCCGCCAGTTGGACCTCACCGACGGCAAGGCTGGGTTCTGTCGCTCGGTCCGGAGACCGACGCTGTGGTACTTTTAGAAAAAAATAAGAGAGCCAGACTGAACTCGGAACGGCCGAGGAGAAGCGGCACTTCTTCTGCTGGTTGTGTTTGGGTTTGTTTGTTTTTTTTGTTTTGGTGTTTTTTTTTTTTTTTTTTTTTTTTTTTGTTTTTTTTTTTTTTTTTTTTTTTTTTTTTTTTTTTTTTTTCCCCATGAGGACAGGGGCAGCCAGAAAACACGGCCGGGGACCCCCGGTCTCTGGGACCCGTCCCTCCGCCTGCCGCTCCCGGGGCCGGCAGCGCTGCCCCGAGCCCCTGAAACCCGAGCGATGCCGGAGGCTCAGCGGCTGGGCGCCGGGTCCTCCCTTTTCCCTTTCCCCTTTCCCGGAGCGGCTCCCGGCGCTGCCCCTGGCCCGTCGCCCCCTACCGCGGGCGGGGTGTCCCCAGCGCCCGGGGACCGGCGTGTCTGTCCCCCGCTTACCCGCTCGGGGCGTGGAGGACAGGATGGCGTTGACTCCAAACTTCAGGAAAGTGGAGTCGCTGCTGCTGGAAGTCTGCGGAGAACAGATCCTCCTGGAGCCGACGGTGGTGGAGCTGGGGAGCTCCGGCGTCCCCGAGTCCGTCCTGGCCGCCGAGGTCGGGGGGGACATGCTGGGTTGGGGGGCAGTCCTGGGCAGGTAGCCGGTGGGCCTGCTGATCCGGATCAAATCTTCCACCAGGAAGCCGGAATGGCTGGAAAAAGCCGACTGCAGCGACTGAGGCAAGGTGAGGGTGGGGGTGGGCCGGAGGAGGCTGGGGTAGACGGCTGGAGGGGCGATGAGGCTGGGGAACATCATCGCAGGGGCCGTCCGCGGAGCCGGGCTGGGGCCGCTCGCCTGCTTGTTTGTTTGTTCGCTTTTGTTTTCTGCTTTGCAAACTTGGGTTGGTAAAGATCCAGCCAGAGAGCCTGGCGGAGTTCTCTCTGCCCCTTCCTCCTGGACCGTGGGTTTTATAGTGGTCAGCCCCGCTGAGGCTCTTTCAAAAGTGACAGCCCCAACAATGGGGTTCAACAAAGTTCTCCACTTGAGCTTCATTCAGGGCGAGCTCCCGGCTTCTCCATTGGTCCGGGGCCGCAATTTATGATTGGATTAGACTTCATAAGCAACCAGGGCACAATGGCCCCGCCACAAAGAAAGTGTAGTCATCAATTTTGCATATTGACCGCCTCTTTGGAATACAGCGCTCCAAAGGCTCCCAGCAGGGTTTTGTTCAGAGGCAACACACACAGGCTAATTAAATGCCTATTTAAAAGTTTCAAATGACATCTTGCCTCGTAGAAAGGGAATTATTTAAAGAAAGCACTAAATTTATTTGCCGCTCCCCTGCTGTGTTTAGGAAATAAATCAATAAATATTCATATAAACTTATCTGCGGACTCTCAGGAAAGCACGGGTTTTGTGGATATGAAAATACAAATTGGAAAACGTGGAACTAAGCTCTGTTGAGGGACAAACACGCTTGGAGAGTGGATCCCACTGCGGTTTGAACACATTCTGCTCCTGCTATTAGCATGAGGCAGAATTAGTGCGTGTAGACGGAGTTGGTTTCCTATCTGCACATCAAAGGTCCAGAATAAGGCGTATTTGCCGTGCCAACCTCTCCTTTCAAGATCCGAACTTCGTAAAACTCTCGCGTACTTGCGCTCAGGCGAGAGGTTTGCCCGGACCGAAAAGTGAGCCTTGATGTGGCCAGTGAGAACTCTGCTCCCACAAAATCTGAGTTTTGCACACGGGAGAGGTCCGGACAGCTTTGTGGGACCAGAGCAACCCCTTCGGGTTCTCAGTCGATTGCTCCTCTGGAGCTTATCTACGTTCAAAATAGCGGGGAGGTCTACTCTCCAGCTGTGAAAATGAAGACAGCTGTGCAACATTTGGATCCTTTTGGCTGAAGTTGCCCGAGCTACTCTCGGCTTTGTCAGTGTCGATGGCTCCAAGCAGCCAAAATTCACCTGATCTGGCTTTTTATCTGCGCGCCTGTGCGGGATTTCGGAAGGTGTATTGCTCAGTGCCACAGAGCCTGGAGCCCCCTAACTTTGGTGCGAGGGACAAATGACATCGTCTAACGGGAAAGTAGTAGACGGGGATTTTTCTGGCAGAGAAGTTTTGTTTGTGGTGGCAAATACAGAAACAGGGGCAAGTGTAGTTAGTTTCCCTTGGAGGTGGGTGATGAAAGCCGCTATTGAGAGTGGTTTTACCTGATTTCTCTGTTAAAGACGATAACAGATGTGTTAAATGTCCTATGTTTTAAAAGCACCCCATTCAGCCCTTTGGTGTGTCTGAACCTTTGCAAGCAGAAGTGTGCAGCTCAACCATGCAGCCTTTATCCTATTAACCATGAACTAACTGTCACCTTCAGCTGTTTTCCCTTTTTACTTTTTAACACAAAGCTTTCTCAAAAATCTTATTAACCAGCTTTATTTCTCTCGATGGTTTTTGTCCGGACGTTTTGTGTCGATTATCTCCATGTCGATGCTTTAACCATTCAATAAAAGTGCATCTGCGATTTATATCACATTAGGGAAGAAAGAAAGTCTGTTAAACCTCTCCCTTGATTCAAATCAAAAAGTTATTTATTGGAGAGGACGGAATCAGCCCTGGAGACTGTATGATCCTGACAAGCTTTCCCGGTGCTGTTCGCCGGCCCCCAGCAGACGAGCACCTGCAGACCTGACTTTGCAAAAAGTCCGCCGTCTGAAAGCGTCACTTTGAAATAAAACCTCGCTGGAGTTTCCCCCCACACCCCCCTCCCCGCTCCCCAGTTTTGATGCTTAGCAGGTAAAGAAAAAAGGGGAAGGAAGGCGTGGGCAGAGCGCGGGGCTGCCACCCGCCACCTGCGCCTGGCCCCGCTTGCGCTGGGGGTGCCGGGGGGTGCCATGGGGTGCCGGGGGATGCCATGGGGTTCCAAGGGTGCCAGGGGTGCCGGGGGATGCCATGGGGTGCCAGGGGTGCCGGGGGAGCTGGGGCTGCCCCGCCCTGCTCCAGGCTCTGCTCTCCCCTGGCCCCCACCCCGGGGGTACCTCCAGCCCCGGTCCTGCTCAGCGCTGCTCTCGGGGGTGTTGTTTAGGGAGCGAATGGAAAAAGCAAACGGGGCTTTCCCAGTAAAATATTTGCCCGGCACCCCGCCAGCTCCCGGTCCCATCTCTGTCCTCTGCTCCCCGCCTCTCTCGCAAGCGTCCCCCGATCCCGGCGTTTCCCAAATGAGCTCCGCCCGGGCAGTTCCGAGAACACTTCGTTTTTTACAGTCATTGTACGTTTCCTTTGAGATGATTTACTCTTTTCTTTGCAAATACATCGGGGGCATTTTGTCTCGCTATAGACCAACTGCTGCTAATTTCTCTGTTTTTAAAAAAGAGGGGCTGACATTTTCTGGAAGGTTGGGTCAAACGCATGCTGGGGCACGCGTGGACCCGATTCCTTGTGATGGGTCTGAGCACACTCATAAAGAATTCCTTAAGCACCACGGCAAAAGGGACTAGACATCTATTGAAAGGGAAGATAGACCATAAGAAACCAAGAAATCAGACGAAAGGATCTTATTTTAAGAGATCTCCTTTGGAAGTTTCTTTTCAGAGGCAGTGATCATTTAAGAGAAAGGGAATTCTAATGTCTCAGGATAAAACCTGTGACTAATGCCGTTTGACCTATGCTCGGGCAGTTTTGTGTTTCCTGCCATTCATTTTAATGTCGTTATCTTCAAATTTATTTCTTAAAAGTCACTCACTTTCTTTGTCAAGTTAAAGAAAAAAAAAAAAAAAAAAAGAAAAAAAAAAAAGGAAAGAGCCCGAATCCAAAACTGCCGGCGGGTGAAGTGGGTAGGAAGGGGGAGGTGGGAGTTGAAGCTGCGTGTGTCCCGGTCCGAGGCTGGTAATCCGCATGAAATTGGGAGAGCCAGCACTTCAAATCCGGAGACCAAAGGGCTGGGCAGGGCCGGCCGGCGCCCCCCCCGGCGGCGCTCGGAGCCGCGCTCGGAGCCCCATCGCTCTCCCGCATCCCCGGCCCCGGCACACGGACGGACGGACGTCTCAATCACCGCCACGCCGTGGCCCCACGCGGGACACCCTTCGCGGGACAGCCGCTGTCCCTGTCCGGCCGCTTCCCGCAGCTGGGGCAGGCGCAACTTCTCTCCTCTCCCTCCCCAGACCGGGAGCCGCTCCACAAGAGACCGGCCGAACCCCTCTCCTCACCGCCCCCGGCTGCCCGGGCCCGCAGTGCTGCCTCCTTCCTCCCCAAAACTGCGGTGCAAATGTGCGTGTGCGCCTTTTAGCTTGTTTTCTTATTTCTTCCCCCTTTTTTTTTTTTTTTCCACCGGAGAGAGGGCTGCCGGAGAGGGGGAGGGATGCTCCGTCCCTGCTGTGTCCCAGCCCCCGAACGATGCTCATCGACCACGCCGGCAGCTTGAATGGAGGCTGCGGGGGCGAGGCTGTATTAAGACACCTAAGTCTTCACCTTTAGAATTCAAGCACAAGGAACAGTAACTGTTGGTTCGTTCAAAGCTCTTCTAGATCCCCCCTTTTCTTGAAAATCCTTCTATTGTGCCAATCAAGCAGATGGTTTGCAGGAAATATAGCTTGGCCCCAGTGACCGAAACTAATTTTAACTAGCTTTCCAAGCCTGGCACGTTTGTTTTGCTCTTACAAAATAGCTAAAAAAACAGCTGGCAAGGGTGAATTAAACCCATTAAAGACACATTTATAAGAAATTATATTCACATAGGTTGCTTGAAACCCCCCTAAGAGGGGAGAGATGAGCGTATTGAAATGAAAATGTCCCCGAGCACACTACCCTCCTTAACATCGCCTGAGAGTCTCAAAACATTTTACTAAATAGATTAACTTGACTATTGTTTTGCATCACATTTATCAGCTTCATTAAGTGAATAGCTGAACAAATATATTACGCATGCATGAAAAGCTCTTTTGGGGGCTGCCTTATTGTGTCCTCAGCCCTGACAGGTGGTTAACTGTGTTTCCCTCTCCTCTCCCCCTCTCTCTCCCTGCGCAAAGAAAGAGGGATCTCGGACAGAGCGCACAGCCCAGACTTGGCAAAGGGACCTCGAGGGGAGAGTTACTTTCTTTCTCCCCCTCGCCATTCATGCTGGCCAGCCCAGAGTGCACACAGCCTGAAATGCAACCAGATGATCTGATCATGTCAAAAGTAATTAACTTTAGTTTAGTCTCTGTGTCCTGCTTGCGCTTTACTAACTCCTTCCAAGCCTGTTTAATTTGCATCCTTTCTTCCAAATTTGATTATTTTTGTCCATTCCGTCCTTTTATCCTTTCCCCGGCCTCCACCTTTGTTTTAAAAAAATAATCTGGGGTTGAACAATCCCTCTTCTCTCTTCTCCACTGATCTGTCTAATAAACAACCACACAATCCCCTTAAAAATAACTCCTTTCACGAGCTAAGATTGGCACATTTTGGAGAGCTAGGATTTACAAAATACAATATGATGTTTTGTTTGCTGCATCAGTTTCTTGATTACTTGGCCCAGAGGAACCTTGCTGGGAATTGGACAGTGGCAGTTTGGATTTCAGATATTGGTGGACAGGGTCCTGCTCGTTTTGGTTGTGGTCTCTGCCCCAAGGGTTTCCAAATTCGTGCAGATGAAATATGGAGGAGGATGACAGAACATGAAACTTGACCATTTATTTTCTCAAACATGTGTTTCTCTCACATTGCTCAAGTAGGTCAGAAGAATGAAAATTCCTTTTGTCTTTCAAATAATTCCTTAAGAGTACTCCTGCCTCCTTACTGCAAACCAAAGTTGTGATCCTTTGCTTGTGACAGTGGCAAATTTCTCTGCTGACTGATCTGCTGAAATCTCTTTGCAGTGGGCAATTTTAAGTGCTGGGACTTGAAGATCTCCTGACTTTTTCAGTCATTAAGACCCAGTTCTGTTCCTCAGTCTCCTGAATTTGACAGGAGGGACAACTTTCTTTGAAGGACAGGACTCAGCATAGTTCAGCAGGAGAATGAGTATGTCCTGGGTTGGATTTTAGAAAATCTGAGAGTTGGCTGTCACCTTAAACTGAGGGTCCTTGAGCCCACACACTCCCTTGATGTCTGCCACAAGAATGGATTTAAAGGCTGCTCTCTACCCCTCTGCCTGCTGGAACATCACACACGGACCTCGGTCTCTCTCAGAGAAAGAAAAGAATTACTATTGGACTACCTGTAGGATAAACCCAGGACTTTCTCTTGTTTCTATACCTTTTCTTAAAGGGCTAGAGCCTTTAACCCTCAACCTCTGGAATTCTTCCACGCCAGCCAGGTGATGCTTCACTTCCTTTGGGCTTAAGTCTCTCTGGGAAGGTTTAAGAGGGAGACTCACGAGAGTGAGTTTCCCAATGGAAAGCCCAAGCTATGTGCTGGTAGCCAGAAGGGTGGTGATTGGCTTGGAGGCACACTTTGCTCCTTCTAGGTGAAAAAACCTTCAGACATCATGATTCAGTGGGGAAAACAGCTTTTGGGGGGAGAGTGTTTTTCTCTCTGAGTCCCATGTGAAGGTGCTGAAAGGTCCTTTAACAGGGATTACCTGTGATTCATTTGGTGGGAGACCCAAAGCCATATGATAAGGAAGGGAAAAAACTTCAAACACTGATACTGATTACAAATACTATGTAACAGTCCTTTAGTAAACACAAGTGCAAAATTTCCTTGTTGGGATACTCTAATGCTCTCAGAATTGAAATGGGGGAATATCTTCGAAAAATAAAGTGTGAATTCCAAGAGTTTTTGATCATCAGATTCCCTGGGCATTTAGTATTTTCTTGTAACTACTGCCTTTGTGACCTTGTCCATTGATGCAATGAGTTTGTAGTTAAATGGTTCAGTTACGGACCATACCCTGACCACAGATTTGTTCATGTCTTCAAGGTGCTGGTAAACTGTCCTGCATCCATAGAGGATGTGTCTGAGCTTGGAAAGACAGGGGTCTGCCAGGGAGAAGCTGGAGCTTCCCTTGGAATGGAGAATGTAAACCCCCTCCCTCTGAATTATGATAATTTTGAAATTAAGGAGCTTTCAGGCAAAGATATGGGAATAGGAATAACAGTTCTTTACCAGGAATATTAAAAATGTAGTAGTACGAAAAAAAAAAAAAAAAAAAAAAAAAAAAAAAAAAAAAAAAGGCGGCGAATTAACAAAAATGAAAACACTGACAGAGTCAGAACATGACCTGACACCCTGTTGGTCAGGGTGTTAGGAGCAGTCCATTTAAGTCCTCCTGGACTGACAGATGTGGTTTAGTTGGAGTAGAGATGATGGAAGGGTCCAGTGGTGGTGAGATGAGTCTGGTCTTCCTCTCAGAATCCATTTGAAAAAGGCTGTCCTGGTGTTCTGACTCTCAGATTCCATCCAGGTAGGAATGGTTGGCTCCTCCCCCTGGGTGGAGCATCTCCCACTGGGATGATGTAATTGTATCAGCCATGCAGTGAGCCTCGATGACCCATTAACAGCAGATATCCCTTGGAGGGAGGATGGGTGGTGGAAGAGATAAGAACCCTGCCCCAGCTGGTCTGAACAGCTGCCTGATAAAAGAAGGTACCTTCCCCCAGAGCCAGGAGGAATGGGTCAGAGAAGAGATGAAGAAAAACACCTCCCCACCTGGTTTCAACAGATGAGAATAGAATACATCCTGCATTGCAACCCAAGACAGGACGAGAGTAGCTGTGTGGTCCTCTTTAATAAAGACAGAACACTTGGTTTCCTGAAATACCGAGCTGTCCTTGTAGATGTTGATGTGGAGGGTGTTTGACCCCTGGACCTCTGACAGAAGAAGAATGACAAACTGCCCCTCACGGTTTGCCTTCACAGAACCACCTAGAAATGAGTAGGCAAGCTCTGGTCTGTATGGTCCATGTGCTCTGCTCCCAGTCTCTTTGTGTAAAATGGGAAGCGAGAGGAATGAAAATTTCTGTATCTCTCCTGGTCCTTGGGGATGCTTTTACCAAGTGAGCTGTTTCAGGTATAGAAAACCAAGGAGCAGTAATGCCCAAGGAATTACCAGCTTCATAGTCTTGGGTATCATGGACATCTCTTCAGGATTCTCTGGGGTTGTTATCTAAATTCAGGATGATTGGATTCCTGCAGAGCCGGGAGATTTTCCACTGGATCTCCGCTTGTGAGAAAGAGTTGCTCTCTTCAGAAAACACTTGGCTCGTCCTGGAGACTTGAACAGGACCACTCTTCTTCTGGGTTTGCTTTGCAAGAGGTACAGCTTCCTGATGTCCAGAGATGAAGGGCTCTTCCATTTCATCCTCGAGAAAAGCTGATGAGATCCTGGACTTTGAGAATCTGTCTTGCAATAGCCAAGGCCTTTCTCATGGGTACTTCCCCAACCTGCAGGAAGTGCATCCTTTCTCAGAGAATCGTGTTTCTTTCTGACAAACAGAAGAAAAAACGCCCTACTTGCATTCCAGCAGCTATGAGATCAGACAGATACACAGTGAAGTGTGTCACCCATTTATGGCCTCAGCTCTCTGAAAGCAAACGGAAATCTCTGGGACTAAGGAGAGTGTGAGCATGTAAAGAGAGTTGTAGAAAAGCTTTTCCCCATGCCTTTGGCCTGAGAATGTTGCTTGTTCTGTCAGGGCTGAAGTCAGGGGCAAAACTCATGGTAATTTCAATGCGATGGGGTTAAGCCCTAGAAGAATTTGAATGCACTTGTCTCCTTTCAGGACTTTGTCAGGAATGTTTTGATGCTGCAGAAGGAAATATCAAAGACAACTGAAGTTTAGACTGAGACAGCCAGGATGTTTGAAGAGCATCTTCATAATATGGAACAGCTTTTCTCAGGTTTCTCATCACACCTGTAGCTATGAGAATTGGTTCACAAAAAACATGCTTTAGTGGTTGCAGTCACATTTTTGGCTCTCATCATGTCATGATTTTTGTCTTTTTTTCTTTTTTTTTTCTGTTTTTCCTTGTCCATTAAAAATGTAAAAGGGTGGAGAACACCAAATTATATGTCTCTAGTAGGCTCTTTAGGACCATCAGGTGGGATTTAGCAGATTTAAAATTCGACTTGATGAAATCTGGTATGGTCATGTTGTCCTGGCACAGGCTTTTTTTGAGGACCTTTACTCTGACTGTGACTCATCAGAACCAGAAAGGTGAGGATAGAGAAAAATATTGAAACTATATCCTCCTGATTCATGGATGTACTGGCATAAGGGGTGTTTCTCTAGTTTTAAATTGTTCTGTCTTAGGTCTGAAATGGAAGTTTAGTCCCTCGCCTGTCAACCCTTATCTGACTTCCTCCAATGGTATCATACAAAAAAATTTCTATCCTCCTTTTTGTTGGTGAATGTCTCCTGCTCTCACAGATAAATAGATCAGCAGGGGGGAATGTGCAGAGACAGGACTACTGCTGGCTGTGATCGGAACACCTCTCTTGGGGCAGTTCAAGCAATAACACAGGACTTCTGTGCCAGGGCAGTTCATGTCTGGGCCTTTTCCCTTCTCCTGCGTCACAGCAGGAGCAGCAGCAGGCTGGACAGCATGGAAAGGTTCCTATCCACTGCTCTGTATGTGGTAACTGCCTCCAGATTTATGAGAGGAAAAATGGAAAATATCTTCATGCTATCTTCTGTTATTTACACAATGTCCTCTAGCCAAAGAGAGGGTGGCTTTTTGGTCTCTATTCTGGTTGTCCAGCACTAATATACAAAAGACTGTATTAAGAAGGATGAAATAATGATAGGATACTGTGTACTGGCCTTAGCAGGAAGAACCAGTAACCAGAGGTCTCTGTTTGCACGGATTGGTGCACACAAGGATTTGCATCTGGTCCCAGGCCCTGCAGTGCAAAAGTGACTTCAGACTGCACTGGCCGAGCTCAAAATTCAAAACTGGGATGTTTGCACTCGAGGCAGATGAAACAGGGCTGTGAAACACTCTCACTATTTCCAAGAAAAATACATAAGCTTTGTATGCAAGGCTGAGGGAGAACCTTATTTTCCATTTAGCATCATACCCAGGTGAGTGCAGGCCTCTGCTCTGAAGGATCAGGTGGGGATGATTTGCTCTCTAATTTACTGCAACTCCTTTTAACCCCTCTTGTAGTGTACCCAGGAAGTCAGCACTTTCAAACTTGCTCTTTACATTGGGAAGCTGGCTCCACTACACAAAAGATTATATGACCACGTGGAAAAAAATCCACAGAGTCAAGTCATCCTCCTGGGCTGAGGAGGTTTTTTTTCGTTCTCCTGACAGGGATCTGGGATGTTCATGTGGCCAAGAGGTTTTTCCTCTTTCTCTTCCTGAGCTGACCATGAAAAAAACCACGTCTCTAACTTTCTTAGCTGTGTTTTAAGTGGTGGTGTCATGATGAGCTGCTGTTAAATCACAGGGTTTGTTTTATGACATATTTTCAAATCAATCTGCGTTTCAGCAAGAAAGGCAAGTAATTACATATAGCTTTTTAAGAATGTGCACTTTGTTTTCTTTTCTTCTTCATTTACATTCCAGAGTGGACAGGACTCCTGTTTTTAAGCAGATTTTAACCATGACTAGAGAAGCTTAGTTATCAGTTATGCACTATAAACAATATGCAGAGGGGGGATGTTTTGATCAGAGCTATTCAGTCCTTGCTTGCTAATCTAATTACAAAGTGTAGGTTTTCTGACACAGAGCTGCTTGCACAGAAAAGGCTTTTCTCACACCTGGTGGATTGTTTAGCCAAGCTTTTTGAATGCTTACAGTTTTAAAGTGGGGGGAGGAGGGAAGCCTTTTAAAAAAACAAGTTCCTGTGCAAGGCAATAGAAAGAATTTAGTGGTTGTCAACATGAGTTTAGTATAGGGATGCTGTGCAAAATGTGGGTTCACTCTACATTGACCTTTGGACATAGTAGCCCCAAACGTTGGTGTGTGGGTTTGGGTTTTTTTTTTAAGGGTTAAGGAGAGTATGAAAGATAACAGATGTCAGTGACTGTATTAAATTGTGTGCATGACTGTTATAAATATCTACGTATGGCTGGACACGATGCTCCCGTTTTTTGGTTTTTTTTTTGGATGTTTATTGTTCGTGCCTCGAGTTCTCAGCAGCTCTGAAAGGGCAGCTTTGAATCGCAGCCCCAGCAAAACAGCATTTTTGTGTTGTTTAGTGCCCCCCGATTCCTACAAACAAAATAAAGTACCTTGTTGAATAAGGGCCATTGAGCAGGAATGATGGGTTAAGAGTGGGGGTCCGAGGTGGCAGCGTGGGGGCTTGTTTATCAGGGAGGAGTTGTCAGTTGTTGGCTGCGCTGCTGAAAGGAGGGACGCTGGAGGCTGATGGCTGGGAGAGCATTGATGTGAGGTAACGGGGTAATCGGATTGAAAGTGAGCCACGGTATTTATGTCAGTTCACATTTCGTCAAATGAATAATATGAGGTTGCTACCTTAGCCCAGGCCTTGGCCTGGGGGTTGGGTTATAAAGAATCTAAGGCCTCATTTGATTCAGATATAAATTAATTCTCACCGGAGCGTTGGCTGATTAATCTATTTGCATAATAGTAGGAAAAAAACCTGCAGTGTGGTTACTTTTGCGGGGATTTGGACAAGAAAAGCCTTAAATTCATTTGAAAGAATATTGTGTGAGAAGTCAGGGAAGCAAAAGCACCTCTATAGGGCTCCCTCAAGCCATTTTGCCCCCGATCCTGATGTGCAAAACCGAAGGCTGAACTTGTTCTCTGGGGAGTCTGACACCCTCCTGAAAAAGAACCTGTGTTCTTGCATTTTTGCATTTGATGTTGCAATTGTAACAATGGCATCCTTGATAGGTTCTGATATTTAATAAAAATGAAGCCTAAATAGAACTGCAGCACATACAGGTGGGGTAAATGTTGGACAGCAGTGGAGTTCTGTGGGGAGATAAAGAACTAGGAGAGAACAAACGCCCTTGAAATGTAAGTGCTGTTTGTGTGGAAGCCTGGTTATCCTGGGAGACATGGGAATGAAAGATCCCAGCTCTGCTGGCCACACGCACTTGACAGGGTGGTGAAGGAGGAGGCTGTGTGGGTCTAACAGCAGTGCTGACAACAACCAGAGGCTCCAAGAGGAAAAAAAGCTTTTATTTATTTGCTCCCCCTCCTACCAAGCCTCCTCATTACACTTTTGGAGATGGCCCCTGGAGCACTCCCTTACAGAGGACAGTCCATGGGGAGGTGCACTCACCCATGTGCAGTCACACAAACGTTTTCCTGTCACATCCCATTTCTTCCTTATTTTTCCTAAATGCTGTGCATCTCCCTTGCATGTGCAAAACACAATGTAATGCTTGGTTTCGATTTTTTTTTTTTTTTTCCTTTACTACCCACACACCTGTAGTGCTTGGCTGTTTGGCAAAGCATGTTAGGTTTACACACAAATACTGAGAGTGGTGACCTCTGAGGACAGAAGTGTGTAAAAGTCACAAGAGACAGTAGGGAGAAGCTTCAAAAAATAATCCAAATCCTGCTCTTATTGAAGTCTGTGGACATTTTGCCAGTAAGAAAAACGCACGCCTCAGTTAAGCAAAATATAAAACTTCCAGCAAGGATGTCAGGATGCAGTTACAGCAGAGCAGAGTCCATATGGAGAGTGGGAGGCAACCTCCAGGTCCACATTTCCTAGAGTTTGTTGAGTATTTGCAGGAATGCTGGGCTGTTCCTTGGATTCACTCGAGTTTTAAAGCGTCTGCTAAGATAAAAGGTGTCAGGGTTTTGTGGTGAACCTGCCCCCGCTGCAGAGCACCAAAGTTTTCACTCTGAGTTCTGTTGTTCCTGCTAAAATGTAAAGATTTCCAGCACGGACAGTGGGGATAGGAGATGTGTCATCTACCCCCTTCAGCCAGGAGGTGAGGAAGCTCACAGTGGCTGTTCCTGAGGAAACCTCTGAATCCAGGTGCTTGGGGGATTCGAGTTGGTGTTACAGACTGTGGTTTTGCCTAAAGCAAATGGCACTGTAAAAAGGGTTTGCATTCTAGGCAGGGGTACTGTAATTTGTAGATCATCTGGAGAGCGTCCACAGATGGAAAACTGTTCTTCCTGCCTCATCCCCTTCTTGGTCCTTGTTTCTGGTTTCTCTATAAGCCCATGGGTCCTCTCTGCCATGATGTGAGTTCAGGCTGCAGTGTGTAACTCCATACTTATTTACTGAATTCTTTTAACTCCTGATTTTGTCTTGCCTTTTTTTTTTTTTCTTTCTCTCCTCCCCCCGCCTTTTTTTATTTTTGGTTTTTCCTTTTCTTTCCTGCTTTCAGCCCACCAATAATATGCTCCTGGTGTAATTATTATTTTGACCTGGCTTTCACTCTGTTGATTGCTTTTCAGAGCTATTTGGGAAGGATGTGCTGTACCTCAGTTTAGTGCTGTCTCTTTACTAAGCTGGGAATTAGGCAAAAGCTCTTTACAAACTGCCACTGAAAAAAGGAAAGGTGGTGGGTTTTGACCACCTTATTTATGTAAAAAAAAAAAAAAAAAGGCCTGCTATAGTGTCTGTATGTTTGCTGTTGCAAGATCAGTGTCAAAAAGCACAAAACAAATTGATCCTATCCATGGTCATAAAGCAGCTAGGCTGCAGTGTTTTTGTGGTTAATTCTTGTGGAAGGGGAATGTCTGGGATCTGCAGAAGGTTGGGCCATACAAGCAAATGACATGCCTGATTAACAGAACGTTGTTACCAGATAATAGCGACTCTGCTGTCTTGCTCTGCTATTTATGAAGAATAAACAAGATGAAGGAAAAGCCAAGACATCTGTTTTCTGAACAGAAGCCCTCAGCCTGTTGACAACCTCCTAGTCCAATTACTCCATGTCTTTTACCCCCAGCGATTAATGTGGGTCTGATGGTTTAATCTGGGGGAAGCTGGAGGAAGGAAATGGAGCCTCTGTGCTTGTCTGACTGACCTGGGTAATGAAATGTGCCCCTTTGAATCAGCCAGGAGCACTTCAGGCAAATCCAGGACTACTGAAGGGCACCAAGTTTCCTGCGTTCTTCTCAAGGTCCCATCTGCCACACAAAATGATGTAGATGGATAAATTTCACTCAGCCTCTCTTGTTCCCTTCCATCAAGTCTGGCTGTAGTACTTAAATAAAGAAGGCTTTTTGACAATTAACACATGGATCTACTTTTTTCCAGACTTTACAATAAATAGACACTGAATTACTTGTGCTGACAGCCTAAAGGAAAGATTTAGTTTTAAATTTCTTGCTTCTCCCTAATACATCTGGTACTCAGTAGACAATTTTTGCACTTTAGATACCAACTGATTTTACATCCAGTAACTCCCACTGCATTAAAGAGGAGCAGCAGAAAAGAAAAGGCATTTTTGTGTGTCTGCCATATCAAAATTGTCAAATAAGGGTACATGTGACAATGATTAGGATGAAAAAATAGCTGTTGCATGTCGTGCCCAGGTTGTACTTGCAACAATCCAGTCTGTCCATGTTGCCCAGCTGAAGCTGAAGGTGATGCTTAGAGGGTGCTGCTCGACAAAGAGGCTGAGCTCTGCCAGCAGCTTGCAGTGCTGGAAGATAGAGTTACACTCCTGTTTGGACCACATGAGCCTGTGGTTTCACTTGTGGCAATTCTGCCACTCATTTGCCTTCTTGGTGACCCAGTTTTATTCATTAACTCAACTGGAAGTTCATTAAGGGGAAAAGAAAGCAATATTTTGAAACAGGGGTTAAATAAAAGGAATTAGTGCAGCTAAGGACACACATCTATTCAATTTGATTACTCTTTTCAGGTTAAATTAGTGTGTGAGGGAGATGCATGCCAGGCAATTACAAGAAAGAGCACCTCTCCAAATTTAGAACGGAGAGCATCTGACCTTCTTCAACCAGATTTCTCAGTCAGTAGTATTTGGTCCAGGCCAAGTTTGAAAGCCATGAGTTCTGCACACTTATTTCTCCTGTTTTTCTCATCCTTCTCTATTTCTCTTAGTGCCTTCCTTCCTGAGAGCTGTCACTGAGAGAGGGGGGTTCAGGTGAGGGTAGTAAATCCAGGGCAAAGGACCAAGTGGGAATTTCTGTGCTGGAAAGGCACGAGTACAGGATGAAAACCCTGTTGTTTGCTCACAGTTGTCTTTGGTAAGGCCTTAGGTTGGGTAGGCAGGCAGGTCAGCGATGGGACTGCAGAAGAAAAAACATCAGAGAGGCCTTCATTCTTCCTCTTGGAGCTTTTTCCATGTAGGAACACCAGTACTTTAGGTGTGGAGGAAAAGATTACAGGGGAACCTGATTAGTCACAATTCTATTAATTACCAAAGAAGAGGAACAGCCTTGCCCTTAACGGGTCATAGCTGTGACTGATAAAGAGAAGTGTGATAAAAGGGGTGGGTTGGCTGGGCAGAGGGAGGGTTTTGAAGGAGGGGATACTGCAGGAGGACCTGAAGCAAGAGGAGCCCTGGGGAAGAAGGAGCGATCCAGAGAAACATTAAGAAAAAAATGAAGAAGAGAGTTGCTGCTGTAAAAGGTGTGCTGTGAGGTCAGTCTGGGTCTGATGGGGTCAGAGCCTGCAGCTCTGGCTCATACCTGAGCCAGGTAAAAGCCTGGGGTCAGAGGCAGCAAGGAAATATTTGCAGTCATATTCCAGCAGGAAACAACCAGCAGCCAGAGTCTGCAGCTGGACCCTACATAGGAGCTTGCTGCAGTCAGAGTCAGGATGGCTGAGCTGTAGAAAAGAATAAACCAGGGCTCATTTCATGTTGTTAAATGAGAGTGTGTCTTGGCTCGTTTCTACCCTCCAAGAGAGGGCTGCTGTGAGAGCACAGGCTGCTCCAGGCTTTCTCACCAGTCTCTGTCCACCTGGCCTCTGACGTTTCGCACTGTTGGTTGGTTGAACTAACCTGTCTCTGGCATTCTAAGCACAGCCCACTGCTGGTCAAAAGGAAACAATTTTGTGTCTGCTGGGTCACTCAGACATATGATACTGAGAGAAATGCTCTTCCTCTCAGGGCTGTAGGAAGCTGAAAGGCAGAAGTGAATAAGTGACAATGGGATGTGCTCGACAATATTTATGTGAGCTTTGTGTTCCCAGATCCACTTGGATGGCAGTGAATTGTCAGTTACTATATCAATCTGCCAAGTGTGAATAGCTCTTGAAGAGCTTGAGCCTTCTCAGGTTAAGGCATCTGTAAAGCTAATAGAGATCATGCATGATATGGATATGACCTCATTCTGAGGGCATATAAATTAAACCATGCCTAAGCAAGGGCTTTGGCTTGCTCAGCAGCATTCACGTGCAAACAGGAAGATCCCCTGGTAATTCTCTGCTACTTTATTCAGTTTGTCTTTATCTATTGTTTTTTATATTGTGGCTGACACAGAGAACTTTAGAGTTTTCACTAAATTGTCTTTATTTGACAGAAAATCTCTTCTGGAGGGAGTGGAGTTTGTGCCACATTTATGGCACAATCTTACCTAAAACACTTTGCATGCACAAAATAGAAAAGTGCCATTCACCACTTCAAGGATGTAGAAGCTACAAAAGAGTGGAAGAATGTTTTGATCACGTGCAGAGAGGATGTTTTGGCAGTGGTGTTCAAATGGTGGCTAAATGGAAGTCTAAAGTCATGGCAACAGATTATTGACTTAGAGATCCAGTAATGTAAAGGACCCAAGTCAAAGGTAACCCTTGATTCTCTACCTCCCTTCTATACAATAGTCAGAGCTCATCAAACTCAGTTCTGAGAGAAGAACCAGTTGGTTGTGGTGTTTTTTGGTTTGGTGTTTTTTTTTTTTTTTTTTTTTTTTTTTGTTTGTTTGGTTTGGTTTGGTTTTGGTTTTTTTGGTTATGTTTTGTTTTGTTTTTGAGCAGAGAGATTCTCAAAAGCTTAGGAAAAAGGACTAACAGGGGTACTATTTAGAATATTACTGCCAAATCTAATCCTTGTGTCATACTAGAAGAGTAATTCCAGTTTTCTGGAGGCCAAAAGTAATTGGATAAAATCTGCAGTGAAACTTTATGGGTGTGTGCCTTTCACTGAGATGTCAATCATTGGCTGAAATCAGGTAAAAGTAGAGCTGTCCTGAGAGGTCTCTTTTTCTTGAACAGGATGAAAGGGTTGTTTTTAATGTAAGATATCTGTTAAAATCCTGCCATAGGGTCAAGTGAGTTGTCATTCTGGTCACAGTGGTTCCTTTGCTAGGTCATATCCCAGCAAACCCCATTCTGCTGGTACTATGCCTTTCCTCCCAGGGTTCTCAAGACCTGACTGGAAGTCTAGATTTTGGTTTTACTGCAGTGACCAGAGGCTGATCACAACTGTATTTCCATCACATCTCTCAAATTGTTAATTGGCAGCTTAATTGTCCAACCAATACCTAAAATGCCTCTTGAGAATAAACACCAAAGATATTTCTATATATTCAAGTTAGTGAGTCTCTGATGCCATTTGCTGTCCTAGATCATCGAGTTTCTAATTATGTAACAAACAGGATCACAGAACAAAACTTACCAGCTTACTTACACCTACCCTGCTTAGGGCCTGCTTATACCAACTCCTAAGTGTAATTGCTGGTTTTTAGTAGTGTCTAATAAATTCAGGTTCCTGGGAAGAGCTGAGCTCATACCTTCAGACTGAACTGAGATATTTTCTCCTTGGTTGTACAAGCTACGAAGGAAGACTCCCATTTGCTCTGTATTTATAGGGCAGCTGACACAGTGAACCACCATCTCCAAGCTCCTCTTGCCTTCTTTTTCCCCATTTGTCTGGGCAATGGGAATGAAGAGAGTGTTTAACTCTTCTGAGTTTTGTATTATACTGACTGTTTGGCACTTACTCTGGATTGACAGGGATATTACTGATTCTTGTCCAGTGTCAACCAGGACAAGGCTGCACAGCCTTCTAAACCATCCAGAAACATCTGCCACGACTTACTTTTATTTTTAGGTTTAAATTGCAAAATACTACGTTATTATGGAAAACAACAAGACAAAATTATTTTCTGTAGTAATTAAGCAGTTCTCAATCAGTTATTTGTTAGACTTAAAGATAGAATTATTCCATTATATTTTATTATTTTAGTATGAGTAAAGGCGAAAGGAAGACAAAAAAGATTTTGCTGTCATACAGAACACAACAGCATTTTCTATTGATCAATTTTCTAGTAAAATTATTTTGCATTGATTGCATTTGGGTGTGAAGCACATTGCCTTGGCCACCAGTGGGAAATGGCTGGACCACGACACTTATATTAAATGATCCTGTCTTACTGGATTCATCACAGTCTGATTACACTGTGCTATTTCAGTGGCTTAACACACTCAGCTTCTCCCAAGGAAAACCCAAGAATGTAATTCATCCCTGGTGTGTGTTTTCATTTTGCACCAGTGATGGAAATTTTTACATTACTTTGGCATTTTCCTAAAAACAAATGGCATTTTATATATTACATCACTGACAAACAAAAAAAACCTAATTCATTGACCTTTGTGCTTGGCTCACCAGAAACAAACCATGCTGTTTATTGTATTATTATAGGTCCTTGTTCACAAAAGAGAATATGAAAATTTTAACTTTCTAGTGAAGGGTGGCCCATGTAGTATTGAGGAGGTGGGAGCTATTTGGTGCATCTCTAATAAAAATAAAGCATTCTCATAACAATTGGAAATCCAATGGTTTTGCATCAACAGCAAATAAAGTGGAAAGGAGATGGGATGATGGGTGAAGCTGTGAGGGAGGTTATTTTTTTCAACTTTTTTTCCTCACTTTTTTCATAGGCTTTATTGTGTGAAGGTCTATAGTGCTGCTTTAGAATGTGATCCTGGTCAGTACAGCACAAATCTCGGGGGACAAAAGTTGTTAGCAGCCTGCTAGGATCTCTAGAACTCTGATCTGCAAAAAGCATTCTCTGAAAAGAGGTGTGCCACTATTTGAAGTAGGGCAATACTAAATTAAAACACCCCTAATCTTCTTGGCCAGTGATCTCTCTTCTAGCAGCAGCAGTTCCACTCACTGCTCCATGAATAGGAGGTGCTATTTCCAATGCTTTAGCATAAAAGAAAAAAGCCCAAGGAGATATCAATTAATTAAACATAATTTCCTTTTCTCTCCCCAAGTATGCTTCTATATCCTTTATGCTTCTATATCCTTCCCGGGCAACCAGATAACAACATAATTCAGCTACAAACAAACCTAAAAAGAACAAATTGCGAAGAAAGAGAGACAAAACCCTGCGACACTTTCTCTCCTTTTTCCACCTCTCATTAATTGCTTGGCTCTGGGAGGGAAAGGACTCCAAGCCCGAGCTTTGCACAAAACTCATCCAAGAGTGAAGAGGGCAAGGCGAGCACTGAGCCTCTCCAGCTGCCCTGGAGTGAATGGCTTTCTGAGGAGTATGAATGCTCCCTGTCTCTCCCCATACAATGTAGGTGTTGCTGCTCACTAGGAGAAAAAAATAAAACAATCATCACTGGAAGGGGAGAGAGGGAGCCCTGGGCCAGGGGGGCAAGCACAGTCGCTGGAAGGATGGAAAACCTCCTTGCCTCTGTGTGGGTGAGAGGGGCTGGGCACAGAGTGGGGCTGGGTGGTGCTCTCTGAGCCTGGGGGCGCTAGGGAAGAAATGTTCTTCTCTGACTGAAATGGGGTGAAGGGTGTGTTTTGTGGTAAAATGGCAAAAATGCTCCCCAGACCCCAAAAGATGGAGTGGCACATCTGAAGGTCCTCACTGCTGCTCCTAGTTTTGATCTCACACCATTAATGTGCCTGCATGTGGCTGAGCTGTTAATGAAATCGTAGCCTTTGCTGTTTTCATTCATAAAACTGAGTGCAAAATGGAGTTATTGCTGACTTTGCTGTGAGTGGGGTCTGCTTACAGGGAGAGGAAAGCAGCTGGTGATCACTGGGATAACAGCAGGTCTGCACTTTTCTGGTGTGCTGAATTTACCTGTTCACATGAGAGAGATCTTATCTGGAGAGATGCAAAGGACACGGAGTAACAGGACTTTCCTGTCTTCATCTTCCACCATTAGTACATCTGATTATTATTTTTTTCCCCCCAATGTTTGCTTCCCCCCCACTCACCTTTGGGAACAAGGGCAGGGAGCATGGAAGATGAGATCAGATGCCTGCACTTTTTAACTCTGATCTTGTTCAGTTTGTATTTAGAGCCTCTGAAGGCCTTTTGCATGAGTTACTTTTGGTCTGAGCAGACCTTTACTCTTATGTCAGCACAAAGGGGTTAGGTGCAGTGCTTTCTGTGGCAAAAGCCCTCGCTGGGGCTGAGCAAAATCTCAGCTTTTTCAGGAGCACGGCAAACACAAAAGATTTAAGGGGGGAAATCGTTAAAAGGGAAGCCCTTTTCTCTTTGGCTTGAATGCAGTGGGGAGATTAAAACTTTCATTTGAGATTTTGCTGTATTCATAGTAGTGAGGCCATGAATAGGTCTAAGTCAGAGCCCACAGTGGTTGTGGTGTGCCCTTTTATTCTCTGGCACATCTTCAGACACAGGTTGTTTTGCACTTGAAAGAGGTGAAAGAGGGGAATGTGGGATTTTGACAGCTGATATTGGCCTCTGAGCTCTTGATGGGGATTTTCTAATTAACCCCAAGGGCCCATCAGGTGGTCAAAATGGAATGATTTCTGTCAGGAACGACAAAAAGTTGAAATTTTCTTCTTCTTTTTTTTTTTTTTTTTTAATTTTGGACAAATACACTGGGGATGATTTTTAATGACATATGTATGATGAAACCAATTATGAGGAGAATTTTGGAAAATTTTAGGGCCTGAATGCCCCTAAAGCTCAACTTTCAAGGAAAACTTTCCCCCTTGTGAAGATTCCTTGGGCTTTATGTAGTAATAATAATAAAGCTAATTTAAGCAAATGCCTTTTGATCCCGATTACTTCTCACAGATCTTTACCACTGAGACAATCTGAGGTGGCACACTCCCACCCTGTCCTCTCCAGCTTAGGGGACTGGGGGTGGTGAATCCAAGGGAATCAGGATCCTCACTGCGTGGATGCAACTGGCAAAGCTGATTAGAGGGGCAGCAGTAAAGCAGGAAGGTTGGACTAAAGAAATGTGGGGTAATTTGTGTTCTAAAGGAACCCTGCAAAACTTCCTCATGAAGTTTTAGAAGGTAAAACGTGAGTAAGCCTACCTGTGTGTGTTTGCACTGATTTTACAGCTTTGGTGATTGACCCTTACTGAAGCACATGGAGTTTGAAGGCAGCTGCCCTGGTTATCTTTTCTCCTCCTAAATCCATGGTGCAGGGTGGAGGATTAAGATGCTAGGGAAAAAAAGTCTTGAGCTGTGATACCTGTGAGTCAGGAAAGCTAACAGGAAGGCATTTAATATTGATTTTGTGTGCTGCTGAAAGAATGGAATTATAGCTTCACAATACATGACTCTTTAGAGACATTTATATGGGACGGAGCTATAGATATCTCTTGGGTCTAAGAATTAGTGTACAAACTTGAATGACTTGTTCAAGATAATATTCATTTTTTAATGTTTGGGCTATTTGAGAGTTGCAAAGGAAGGGAGAAAAAGGCAGAAGGAACATGAAGGAGAAGAAGAGGATCCTAACGAATGAATTAATCTAGAACCAATAACAAATCAAACTGTAAAAGGAGATGTCTTCCTCTATTCCTCTGCATGTCCTGCACATCAGAGCCAAGGGCAAGACATTGCAATGGTTTCATCTTCCAGTCATGGCAGAAGTCACATGGGAAATGTTTGCCTTCTCTGTTATCTCCCAAACTGGAAATATCCCTTATCCACTTCCCAAATCAGTCAAGTTCAAATTTCATATGATTTGAAAATAATGCCCTGGGCCAACCTTGGGTGTGTGCTGGACAGGAACACAGAGGCACTGAAGGGAGGAGTGAGATAACAAAGGTTGAATATGCATAAACAGTAAGTTTAATTAGTGAAGAGTAAGTCAAGTGAAGAAAGAAGTAGTAAGAATGCTGCTGGCAAATGGTGGTAGTTGCATGGAGCAAACTGAAAATTTTTAGGATTTTGGAACCAGACCAAATGTTTTAAAACAAAACTGAAAACCAGGCAAATTTTGCTTTCCCTTGCATTTGGCCACAAGACATTTGGTACAGGTCCCAAAAATGTTGGGTGGTTTTTTTCTTCTTTTTCTGGAATTCAATGAGTGTATAGAGGCAAAAAAGCTGCAGAGGCCGGTCCGTTTCTGGGTTTATCTGATGCCTGGAGACAAATAGAGGTGTATGTTAACTTCCATAAAGTAAAAGATCTGCTCTGTCCTCTGCTTCTGCAGAACCACAGTTATTTTGGCATGGTGTGTGAAATTTTAATTCAAAAGCCTGCCACACAGGCTGAGAACAGTCTCATCTGGCTGTCAACATCCGGGCAAATTTTAAGACTATGTAGGGATAGTGCTTGGCAATTAAAATAGGTATTAAATAACTGCAAGAAAATAAATATGAAATCTAAAAAACTAACTCAGAGTGAGCACTTTGAGAAGTCCAATTCCTTTACTCATTTCTGTTATAAGGAGGCAGCCCCCCAGCGGAGTTTTTTGGGTGTTTGGGTAACGTCTGCCTGATTATCATTTAATGGTCTTGAGAGTATGAATGAATAGACTTGATTTGGCTCAGGAGCTTGATGGTCTACTTAGCCAGGGATTATTTTAAGAAATCTGATAAGATACAGAGATTTATCCATCTTTACTGAAATGAAATGACTACTATTTCTTCTTGCCTCAAACATGCTGGAAACAGACTGATTTTTATTTTTTCCCTCCAGTGCTGATCAGCATTGCAGTGTGCATGAACAAGACATTCATCTTGCAGGCACATCTTGTTCCAGCTGTTGCTGTGACAAATAGTTTCTGCTGTAGTTCAGCTGAAGTGCTACAGAGGTTTGCTCATAACGAATTTTACATTGTTTTTTGAGGATGGCTTTAAATCAAAATCAAAGCGAATGCTGCAAGGTTGTGTCAGCTTAAGGAAGATAGAGGGGGGGAAAAAGTCTCAAGGTGGTTCCCAGTCCTTGAATCTACAGGCTCTGCCCAGTTTCTCAGCAGTGTTTTGCACAGTAAGTTTTGCCAGAACATGTAAGAAAGGAATGTTTCCTCTTGTGGGGGAGGATTTGGCTTCTGAAACAAACCCCATGTCCACTGCCTATCAGTGAAATGCATTGTTTGAGAGCTGGCCTGTGTATTTTATGAACACTCCAGTGTTTCATCCACCGCTGGCTGCTTCAGGCTGAGATCAAATGTCACATGTTTTGGCAGGGGTGGAGAAAATAAGGCTACCATAATGATGGCAACACCGCTATGAAATTTTAAAGGCAACCACATGCTCACTCTAAACTCCCCAATTGTGTCCTCGTGCTTAAGGAAAGTGGAAAGACCATCTCTCTACTTGCAATGATTTATTAGAGCAGGGTTATCACCTTGTACTCACTCAAGATTTCACCAAGGCACTCCACGTTTATGAGCTCTGTCTTGTGGCTGGTGGCCCTTGGTTCTGTAAAATGCTCCTCCACCCACTTGTCACTTTTGGTGGAGCTTTAGTTCAAGTTTTAATTAGTAACCCATGAAGAAAAACATCTATTGGTTTTCAGAGTATCAGCTCAGTATCAAAAATGGAAATTTGGGAGTGGTTACAGGTTCTCTTTCATGCCACAGTGAGTTGGGATAAAGCCATAGACTTGTGATCCTGAATATTTCAATATGCCATGCCTTGCCAATAAACAAGAATAATTTTTTCCCCCACAAAAATTTGTCAGTTGCTTTGAAACAAATTGGGAAGAATTGAGACATTTTATAATTCCTCTTCTATCCTTCTTGAGCAAAGAGACTTTATTTTATTTACTGTCTCACAGACATCTGCTCTGTGTTGTCCCACGCATTTGCAGAAGTGAGAGCTCTAAGAAATGTCAAACCTTACAGGGAGAAATATTTAAAAGGGAATTTTGAAGTGGAAACTCTTCAAGTTAACTTCCTGAGTCTTTTAAGTAGTGGTGGAATCAAATTGTAAAATGATTCCTACTTAGGGGCTTTAGCTGTGGAAGCATTAATATTGCTTTAGCAAATATATCAAGGTTCTCTTTATTAGTTTTTCATGAGGATATAAGTTATTGTGCTTTCATACTTTTCTATGTGTATTTCTTTTTTTCTTGGTCAGTGTCACACAGCACAGGAGGTCTGTGCTTCTTTGTAAACTTTATTTCTTTATTTTCTTTGTGTTTACAGAGACAAGCACAACAGCATCTGCTCCAGAAATAGTTTGGGAAAGATAATTTCAGTGTATTCTCAGGGCAAAAAAAAATTGATGCATAGTGGGTTTTGTCCAATTCTGACAATTTTGTATGTTTTTTGAATCCTGCCTCTTCTGGCACTCTGTCTATAGCGATTATCAGTCATCCTGAATTAACTTAGACAGCTTTTAGTAAGAACTAAAACCTCTCAGAAATGAAACTGCTTTTCTTTTTTCCCCTGAGCACCGCATCCTGATGCTCTTTTTGCTGCTGAAACAAAGTTTATTTTGCATACAGTTTCCATGCCTCATGTATATTAAGTGCCCTTTTTCACAACACTTTCTGATTATAGGGGCTTATTCACACTTTCTACCTTAATCACCAACCCACCAGGAGATTAAGGCTCATCTCTAGAGCATTTGGTAAACCAGCTAATTGCGGGTGAAATCAGTGGGCATTGGAGGAAGCGATGGGGCTTTGAGAGCTTGAATAGCTTTTGGGACAAGGGAGAGTGACAGTCACTGCCTGACAATAAAAATGCTGAGGCTCCTGGATGCTGTTTGCTGGTGGTGAACAAATCGGTGACCAGATCAGTTCTCATTTCTGAAGGGTGTCTGCTCTGCCAGTGCTTTCCATGGCTTCCCTTGGACAGCAAAGAGGGACTTCAGCTGGGGACTTGTGGGCCTTCCCTTGCTTGCACTTGATTTCAGGAAACTCACTGGTGTCAGTGAGAGAAGCCTTTGAATTTTCATGCTGGGATAAAGCAGCAAAACTGATGTAAATGTGCTTAATGTGCTGTATAATGTAAAGGTGGTGGTGCTGTGTATTGTGGAAGCAGATGAAGACTGGGGATGGGGAGAGAGGGAGGGCTTTGGACAAGGACATGGAATGACAGGATGGGGGAAATGGCTTTAGGGGGAAGGGGGGTGGATTTAGATGAGATATTCAGAATTCATTCCTCCCCATGAGAGTGCTGAGGCCCTGGCACAGGTTTCCCAAAGAAGCTGTGGCTGCCCCATCCCTGGAAGTGTCCAAGGCCAGGAAGGGATGGAGCTCTGGGCAAACTGGTTTACTGGAAGGTGTTCCTGCCCATGGCAGGGGAAGTGGAGTTATAGGATCTTTAAGGTCCCTTCCAACCCCACAGAACCTTTTGGGGTACTATGAAATACGTAAGGAGGTTTGTAGAATTAACAGCATTAAAAATTCTTGCCATAGCGGATCACTCTTAGGGATAAAAGGCTGGTGTTAAACTTCAAAAAACCTATCTGTAATCACAGCTCAGTCCCGAGTGGGTTGAGGTAGAGCCCGCTTCTTTGTCAGAGCAGCCACGAGAGGGCAACAAGAGCATGAGCACAACAAAGAGTGATGCTGAGGAAGAAATGGATGATGTAAAACGTAACTTGCAATCCCTCCAGCATTTGTGCAGCTTGCCTTGCCTTCAGCTCGTGTGCTGGGAGGGTAGGACAGGACCTCTCCCCGTTTGGCACTTGCCTTGTGCTTTGGGGAGCTGCTTCAAGCCTGAGAAATAACTGTCTTACAGGGCAGAGTTTCACTCGTGCTCTCTCCAAGTGCAGAGGTTGTGCAAGATTTGGAATCTGGAGTGATGGTGCTCCATCCCTCCAGTTTATGGCAGGCCTTTAGATGTGAGATAGATCTGCCTCTGGAGCCTTCTGATTATATATGGATTTCAGATTTTAAGAAAATAGTCCTGGTCCTCAGACCTGAAAACCATTAAGAGGTGACTTCAAATAAAAAGAGATCAAGAAGGAATTATGATTTTAAAAGACAAAGTGGTATGATGGCAACTGTCTGAAAATCAGCCCTGTGTTGGCTTGGCTAAGAAGCTCAGGAGAATACCCCTGGCAAGGAAACCTTGGGATACATCAGGTTTGGGTGGCTGGTTTTGGAGAGCAGATGGAAACTGGGCCAGGGAACTGCAGCTGTTGTTGTAGGGTCCCTGTCCTGAGACTGAGCAAGAAGCAAGCTTGTGGCAAACCAAGTGCTGCCTTAAAACTGAAGCCTTAAAACTGTCAGCCTGCAGCTGAAATTTAGTCATGCGTTAATTTTCCTCTTAATGAATATGGGCTTGAGCTTCTGGGACATGAATTCTTGTCTTTAAAGCCCAAAGAGGAGGCAAATGGTGGCAGGTTTGCCTCAGACTGTGTTTTCAGTAGCAGTAGCTGCAGCTGAGCAATGCAGGGCATGGGAGAGGCTCTGTGACTGTGTGACCCCTTCCTAAATACTTGTGCATCTCCTGCACAGATAAGACACATAAAGATGAGTGTGTTCTGTCTGCCTGGGGAAAAGATACCTTTGAGGAAAGTCTGAAAAGTAGAAGTTCATTAAAAGCTGTAAGGAACTACAAGTTATTGCTAGGGTTTCAAAGAAATAGCTGGAAGTATTTCCCACCCTGATCAGTTTGAGTTAGGAGAAACTCTGCTAATATTAGGTTGATTTTACGCTTTTAGCATGGTCATTGTAACCATTGTAAATGGTCTTTGCAACCATTCTTTTAAAATCAGGGTGTGGCATCGAGGGAAAGAATAATTTAGGAAAGAAAACAGGAGAGAATGCATTTTCCTGGGGTCTCCTTAGAGGAGGAGATCCTGTCTGTGTGAGTGTTTGAAGTTACTATGATGGGTATCCAACAAAGCAATCCCATCCTTTAGGGGGTAGTACTCCTGTTTATGACCAAGTTTTCCACACTGCTGGTCTGTGATGAAAGTGAGGTGCTGGTCAGAAGGGGACAGGGCTTGTGAGCTTTGCTCTTTAGCAGAGAAGTCTCTGCTCCCAGGCAGAGCACACTGACACACAAATTAGGGGAACACTCTTTGTGGGGAAGAACTGCAATTGGTAGGAGAGCTGGACTGGGGACTTAGCTGAGGGCATTCTGGCAGGGTCTTACTGTAAAGTGTTCCCCTTTATTCATTCTCTTCAGTTTGTCTTCTTGTTTCTTTTAACTAGTTTTTTGTGTGTTTTTTTTTTTTTTCCCTAGTCTTCCAGTTTTAATTCTAGCCTTTAATGTTACTTGTGGATTTCATAAAGTAATTAATGTTTCAACAAATTCTCGATTCTTTCAAGAGCTGCCCAAGGTAGTGTCACATATGACTGTTGGGCCTGGTGTAGTCATTCATTTATTTATTCACCTGGCCACTCTGTGGAAGCAAGGTGTGTGAAGATCCCACTGCAGGACCAAACCAGGAGAGCCCAGAATATGGGGAAGCGCCCAGAATATGGGGAAGCTCCCAGAATATGGAAGCTCCATGCGGAGCTTCCAGATGGCCCTCACTAGGTTGTGGGGAGCTCTGGAAGAGGGATACCCTGTCTATCCACACTCTGCCTGCCCTGGTTTTTTGGCAGCAAGAAGCCTAGCTCCGTTGTTTTCCATTTTTCTAGAGCCTTGCAGATACTCTCCTGTGTCAGGTTGAAAGGTGCACCTCAGCTGAATAAGACAATGGAAAGCATTTATGAACCTCATAGACTGTCTCTTCATATCTTAATTATTTGTGTGCCTATTTCCCTTTGACCTTTCTCCCTGGGCATCCATTTGATGTATTCATGCAGAGAGATGTTTTGCACAGAGGGAGGAAAAAATGTTCACCTGTTCAAAAAGCTGCCACCAGGACGCAGAGACAAGCAGAGATTCTCTCTGTCGTCACCGCATTATTTTCCTGAACACACTGTAATTTCATCAATTTTCCATGCTTATGGTCATGAATGCTTGACATTACCATGTCTTTGCGTTGACAAAAAAGAAATTTCATGGCTGAAGATTTCCCTAGAAGAATAGGGAGAGCGTGAAAAGCCAGCCAAATTGCGGACCGCTGCAGTATCCTTTGTTCCACAGCAAGATGGTGTTGTGGAGAAATTAGTATTGTATGTTTTGGGTTGGTCATCACTGACGTGTTTAGAACAAACTAGAAGTCACACAGGTTTTTTTTTTTTTGTACTTGAACTCTTTGCTGGTTTGCATCTGAGGGGTGGTTTATTAGATTTCAGAGTAAATGTGATTCAACGTTTCAGATTAAACGTGAATGCAATGTTTAAGGCTTTGGGTATTTGGAAGGTGCATAAATATTTGCAAGGCTAGATCTTGCTCATCTTGGAGGTTGGACTAGAGGGTCTTTAAACGTGCCTTCCAACCCAAACCATTCCATGACTCTACCTTCAGGCAATTTGAGTAAATGTGGGGCTGTGTTGGTTAGTGCTAGGCAGGGATGTAACTCCAAACATTCCAAGGTTACAGATTTTGCCAGTACATTACAGGAACCATCTGGAAAGAGCATCCTAACAATAAGGCCAGTGGGTTTGAATGGATATCACATTCTTTACTTTACAAGGTGGATTTCATGTGCCAGCCAGATCTGGCCATTACCTGAACCATAATAATGAATGGGAGGTTTCTGAGTGACCTTAGAAAACTTCTGACTTCTTGTTGCCCAAGCTACATGTTTTCTTCTTTGCTGGTCTCTGACACAGAGGTGATGATGATTCTGTCAGAGCTGCCCTTGCACTTTCCTGTGACTCTGTGGAGGGAGTACATGACATTCCTTTTACACTTGGTGAAATATATAACCTGACTTGCTGACACCCAGAGTAAACTGAGCCAGGCTGGGAGAGCTTTCCTGTCCATTTTAATGGAGAATGTGGAAGCTGCAGTAGAGCCTATAGGGTCTTGTTTGCCAGTGGGGATGTGGTAATGCAATATTATATCTGCAAATATGCTTTCCCAAGCCACCGGTTATTTTTGTGTACTTTATTTTAAGATCAATTAAGACCTCAGTAAATCTGTTTTAGAAAGTGTTACACTTCTTGTTTGCTAACTCTGAGGGTGTTGGGCATTTCTAGCAGAAGTTTTATTGAACTAATTAGTTTGTGATTGAACAGGGAAATTCTTTTAGCTGTTAATCGGAAAGAAGGTCTGAGTAAGAGGGAGAAATGGGTCTAACTTTTCTGAGGCAACAACACAACAAGTGTGAGACAGACACCACTGCTCTGATTGCTGGTAGATAGCTGTGTATTTCTTCCCATGAAGCACTTCCAGTTGAGACTGGAAGGATTGGAGTTGGCTGCCTGTGCAGCTATGCATCAGGAGAAACTTCACTCAGGTCAGCAGCTCCTAAAACATAAAGCTGGAGTAAGCAAAAGCATTGCAGGACCTAACAAATAAATCCTGTGGGAAGACTTGAGCTACAAAACTGCATAGCACTTTTTACTCTCTGTGAAAATGAAATTAAATCAGACTCCCACATTCAGTGCCCTTGTCTGACAGCACTGTGCAAAAAGAAAGCAAGTGGAAAACACAAATTGCTCAGATACCTACTCCTGTGCTATACTCAGGATAAAGTCACCAAAATATTGTTAGAAACAGTAGGAAGAGTGAGGTTTTGCAGATGACTCTACAGATCTCCACTATTTGTGGAGCTTTTGCTTCAAAGCCTGCAGTTACCCCAGGAAGGTTTAATACTATCCCTTCAGAATAAGTGACTGCTGTTTCATTTAGGCTGATATGACCAGATTTACCTCTGTCTCATACATTTGCTTGGAATTGCTGCTTATTGCACTTAGTGGGGCAAAGATGTCTAAGATGAACAGGTGGGAACACTTCTAGGAGTATTTTGTAAATGCTTGCTATAAACCCATGACTGTTTGTTGTCTATCACATCTAATATGACCACAAGGAATACTGGCTGCTTAGGAATGGGATGGTTTTGGCCTTTGGGAATGGAATGTGCTGGCATAAAAAGCTCCAGGCACTGTATGGTGGGAATGGAGGATGACTCTCTACTTTTCTCTTTCTCATCCTTCCACTACAGTGAGAGCAGCAAGGTGTGGATTCACCCCACGAGGGATTTTGGGCTGGAATGATAATGGCTGAGATGCAACTCCACAAACACAAAGGAGGTAAGAAGTTTTTTCAGTCACTGTTGAAAAAAGGGAGCTTGAATTGACAAGACATAGGTTAAAAAACCTGCCTCATGTCTCCCCAGACTATTTAGGGTTCCAGTAATTAAGATTGTTATTGACCTTTCTCAGCTCTGGTAACACCTATAGAAGTATGCAAGGTGCTGCTTGAAAGTCACTGTTACACAGTAACGTACATAAAAAAATATGCAATTAGACTGTGGTGGATGAAAGTGTCACATGACTACAAGGAAATTAAAATATTCTTTTTACAGTAATTAAGTCATCCTTCTTTCGTGACTTATGGTTAATAATAGCTGCTTGTACAAGCAGAAACATAGAGACTTAAGCAACATAGTCACATTCTAAATCAACATGCATGTGAAGGGGTGCTGCCAGCGGAGCATAACCAAGTTAAAAACATACACATTGAGAAAACATACACATTGGGCTTTACATTTTAGAGAGAAATGTGAAGATTTTCAGGGGAAAACGAGTCCATCCATTAGGAAGGTGTATCAGTCGAATCTTTGGCACAATCTGATCAGTGGGGAATCACAGCACTGGCAAGTTGCTCTTTACTGCTGCAAATGTCTCTTCCACTTCCCATGTTCAAAGCAGAAGCTTCTTAAATCCAAATATTTATGTCAAATGAATTCTGCCTGGTTTATATCTTTGTATAATAGAATGTTACAGATGCAACCTTATATTTATCAATTTCTTATAATTATGTATTTCACTTTTTTCTTCTTTTATTTAGTATATTCCTCTCTGTCTCCTTTCTGTTGTAGCAAGGACTGAATGTGCACTAGACCATGTTTTTCTGAATGTTCTATTATAGAAATATAATTGATTATTTTTTGAGGGTATTTACAATTTTGGCAGTGAAACCATCAAGTGAATCGCTTACTTTTATGTGTATTATTCACACACTTGTATTTTGTGGCCTTCACTTGAATTTTACAGCTCATATGAACCTGATGGTCCACAGGGTCCTGAGTTTTTAAATCATTATTATTTTGTCATTCCTGATTGCAATTATTGCTTATTCATTTCAGCAGTTTAAAACAAGAATAGGATTTTAAATAAGCTTTGACAATTCCATACTCTTGCACACAGCACAGCCCTGTTGTTATCCGCTTTACCACCTTTTCCTTTCTTTTTGAGTACTTAATGTACACATAGTGCCTGTGCTTCATAAAAAATTCAAAGTTTCAAAAGAGATGCTTCACTGCTGCCAAGTGACTTTATCTCCTGATAGGCAGAATTGCATCAGCAGTGTCTGAGAAACATAAAGAACCTGTGGGTCCAGGTTCTCTTTTTTTTGTCATTTCGTTTGTGTGTTTTGTTCTTTGTAGTTTTTAAAGAGTTTTGTGAGGTCTGTTAATTTCTTTTTCTTCTCCCAAGAAACACAAAGATATAAAAAGTGCACTGAAAAGTATTAAACCCCCCCAAGCGTAGAATGATCCAAATAGGAGATTTTTAGTGGGTTCTTCATGTTCTAAAATCCCGTGACTTGTAAGACAGTTCTGTGGATAAATTTGTTTAGTACATTTAGTAAGTTGAATTTAATTTGCTTTCATGAATTTAATTAGATTAATTTGAAGCAAAAGTTGTAGTAAACCTCAATGCTAGTGCACCAAGAGAAGTGCTAAAGCCCACAAGCAAAGGCGATCAGAGAGACTAATTGACTCACAGTATAAATGAAGGGAAATCTGTCCTAATTTCTTGGAAAAGACCTTATGTTGGTGGTGTGACTGGGGAGATGAACTGGAGGAACTGTCTCAGATTCATTGTATTGCCTGGACAGAGGCTCTCAAGGAGTGTAACTATCCTGCTTAGGCTGCATTTTGTGGTGGCTTAGCCTTAAATGCTGCCCCTGTGATGGTAAGCCCAGAATGGAGGGCTCCCTGTGGAAAATCACCCCTTGGATTTCCAGCCCTCCTGTGTTCCAGCCTGAAGGCTGTTCTTGCCATAAACTTGCCCTCTACCAGGGCTTCCCAGAGGTAAATGTTTGCAGAGGCCGCAATTACATATAGTCCCTCAGACTTCATGGTTTTCAAAGCAGGCTCTCATCACACCAACAGCCCCATCAATCCTGCAGCCTACTCATCTGAGGACGTGAATTCAGACTACAGCCATTGTTTTACTGATTTGTAAAGGCTAATATTTGTAAAATATTAGCATATTTTAGATATAGTAGCAATAGCAACAACAACAATAGTAATAATAGTACATTTATTCTTCCTTTGATGACTGTGGAGTGCCCTGGGTCACATGAGTGATGCTGTAATACTCGTTTGCATACTGATTATGCTGTTCTTTTGCTCTCAGTTGCAATGAGACCAGATGCAGAGACGCAAAACCTGCCCCATGTTTTACAGAGTATTGAAATATACTTGAAGGAAGTAGATGATGAAAAGAAACAGAGTTTGATGCTAGTTCTCTGCTGTGCTCTGTGTCTTAGTGGCTGTGCTTTTTATGAAACATGAGAGAAAACAGTGTGAAGTTTTTTAAACTTCTGTGTAGTAGCATCTCTCTGCATTTAAAAGCACAGCCAGCCCAAGTGGCAATGGCTTATATCGTGATGCTGGTAGGGAAACTCAAAATATATTTGCACTCATTTGCTGGCACTTCCTAACGATTAATTAGCAGTTGACAATTAGCATGGCCTGGTATTTTTGTTGTACTAGCAGAAATCAAATCCACATGGTTGAGCCACCCCTAAGTGTAGCTGCAAGGCTGAGAAATTCAGTATGCTGGCATGAAATTACCTCAGCCTACAGCCAGAAAATGACAGGACTGAGATGGAGGTTTATTGCATAATCAGTTAAACAATATTTCATCCACGGGTTTTATCAAGCTGTAGGACAGGCATATCCATTGTAATTATATTTTACATCTGTAATGTGACACGTTAATGAAATGTGTCACTGCGCCAGCGTTAGGATCCGATTCATTAATGCAAAAGACTTTTGTTGTATGCTTTACATTTGGAAACAGATTTAGGTATTAAGTGGCTAATGTCTGCAGCCGGGGAATCCTTTCCGAATTTGTAACACTGACCAGAACAGACCGCATTACACTCTCCAAATGGTGCATTTTTGCATTTGAATGTCTGAATTATCCTGGTTTCTTAGAGACGACCACAACACCAACATCTTAAATCCTCAAAATATTGTCCGCTTCATTGAATGCTCATGATCTAAGCATATGTGTAATTATTCTGTAATTCTCCCCAAAATGTGATTCCTTGGAAATGCATACTAGATCTCCCCCATTGTAGCTGCAATGACTATTTCTTTGTGCCCGCTCCTTTAAGTACGGTCACAAGGAAGTCTGTGTGCCTTGGTGCACCGCATGTGTAATGATGATTTTTTTTTTCTTTCTTTTTTTTTTTTTTTTTTTTTTTTTTTTCTTCCTTCTCCCACCACTCCTAGTACGCCCATCAGGAGGAAAGCAAAAAACAAAACAAAACAACCCACCCAACAAAACAAAACCAAAAAAATCTCCACTAGAAACCTGCTTCGTTTGTTTCAGGGCACAGAGCAAGGTCACAAAAAGACCATTTAAGATAGTATACATACAACAGTAATCTTTCTGACAAGAAACGGCCCTAATACCACGCACAATGGGCTTAGGGTTAGGCAAGTATACAAAATTAGAATTTGCAAGAGTTTCCAAACCTGCCTCCCGTAACGTATGCATGTGCACACTTTGGCAGAGGGCAAAGGGGAATCCCATGTACCTTAAGCAGATTCTCAGCACACACCACGCAACAGGGAAGATGATTTTTCAAAAACTGCTGTTGGTGCAATACATGCTAAACAAGAAAATCCCGTTTCTCTGCAGGAAAAAAATCCGTTTTGTTAATTAAAAAATATTACGGTTTATTCGGGAATGCAAAGAAAATCTAAATGCTTTTTTTACTGAGTGTTTACTTGCTTTTCAATCACAAGAAGAAAGTTGTTTGGCAACAGGACTCTTGCAGACACCAGAGGTGCAAAGGCTGGGATTTCATTAATTGTTCTAGTTCACAAGTCCCTTTACCAGTCCATCTCTAAGGGACCTACGTAAGATTTGACTTCTAAGTCCTTTGCAGTAGTTTCTCTTAAATGCTTCCACTAAAAAAAAAAACGCAACAAAAAAAGCTTTCTGGGTCTTTATTTGATGAAACTTAGTAGTTAATTACTTTCATTTTCAAGGAACAAAATCCAGTCAGGATCAGAATTGCACAAAAACAATGGATTATTAAATAAAATCAGGTAGTTACAAAATATTCTGCGAGTTTTGAGCTTTGTTTATATAGAAGTGTTCCTTGTTAAATGTATTTTTCTTATGTTTTTCAAGTTAAAAAAAACCCAAACACTTTAAAGGTGTGAAAACATTTTATGGATTGATATTGGAAGATTTTTTTTCTGAGGAGGCTTTATAAAATTATGCTGGCTTGTTTCTCTAAACAGATATTACTTGGGATAAAAAAATCTCCCACACTAAGAAAGGTACATACTTAAAGTAATTTTTTCCTTTTTATACTGTAAGTCAAGGAAAACAGGTTTAGCTGAAGAAATAAAATAATCACGAATACATGCAAAGAAATTTGACTGTGCTGAGGAAATGAAGGCTGTGAAAAATAATTCTTGGATTGACTTGGTGTAAGAACTCTTTAGCAAGTGCTGCAGTGTTTGGCTCCTTGCACCATTTCACCTTATATTAATACACAATTTGAGTATCAATAAGTTTTTTTTATTTGTTTCCTGATAGATTTTCACAGCTAGAATTGAAATGCAAAGTACATTTCTAGGGTACAACCAAGAAAAAAGTCACAAGATTGAGGAAATGCAACAAATGGTTTAGTATCGCTCTGGCTTTTACTTTTTAATTGAAAAAAAAAAAAAAGGTACTATTTAGACTGTGCTGAACAGACATTGGCTGAGCTAGACTGTTGCAGTTCAATTACTGACTGAGACACTAAAATAGTGCTAAACCCAAGAGGTGAGTTCCTTCATTTGTATCCTCAAGCCCTCCCCACACTTTCCTCCTGGTGGCGGCTGTCAGGGTTGTATTTCATTTCCCACCAGGCTGAGCCAGGTAGGAATTTGTACAAAAAGCAAAGCACCTGTGGGATTCACAGCCCTGGGGCAGGTCTCTGCCACACCATGGACTCATCAGGCACAAATCTCTTCCCTGCCAAAATAGATGTTTCTGCAGGATGTGGTGGTGGTGCGGCACCTAAGCTGGCAAAGCCATCCAGGAGTGGGCTCTGAGCAAGTCACTCCCTGCTGCACCTTCTCCCTCTCCTGAAGGCAGGGAGAGAGCTCCCAGGGCAAGCATATAACAAATTCCCACCATGCAAATCTGGTTTGGGAGCTGTGAGGTAAAATCCTGACCCTGTGGTGCGGGTGGAGAAACGCCGAGTGATTCAACTTGGGTTTCCCTCGGAGTTCACAAGAAATAAAACAACTGGGACTGAGAGCTCCATGTGTGTCACAGGGCTGCAGGACAGAAATAGGAACATATAATTCACTTTTTTAGAGCTAGAAACAGCAAAACCAATGCATCAAGTGGAAGAGAATTTTTTTTATGTGCAGTCTAGATATGTTTTTATTGGGATATGAAGAAAATTGCAATACAATTTTAATAGAGCACTTTATCTTAATTTTTTTAATTAAAAAAATTTAGACATTGTTTAGACTATGCTGAACAGACATTGGCTGATCTAGACTGTTGCAGTCCAATTATTGTCTGAGGCACTAAAATAGTGCTAAACCCATGAGGTGAGTTCCTTCATTTGTACCCTCAGGCACACATTATATAATAATGGCATAGGGGAAAGTATGAGAGGAGGAACGCCGTAATGAAAAAGTGAAAGCCACATCTCAGTCATTTTAACAGAGCACTTTTTCATTACGGCATTCCTCCTCTCATACTTTCCCCTATACCATTATTTGCAATATCTTTTTCCTAAAACCCTGAAACGTCTTCTGAATGAAAATTATCTGAACAAGCAAGGAAAGTACCTATAAATAAACATTTGGCAGGGAATCTTAGCTACACTGTGAATGTTGATGGCAAACATTTTAATGAGGCCAGCCTTGGGTTTAAAAAAAAAAAAAAAAAGTTGATTGTAAATCAGTAAAATGTGCTGGGCTTTCTAAGCTCTGAGTTGGCAACAGCTTGTTGAGAGTAAATCCTCTCATGGAAGGTTTTGCTAATCTGAATAAATTCAATTTCAAAATCCTTCCTTGATCTAAGCTTGCTTAAGCTCTCACCAAGGCCTAAGGACCCTGAGGGTCAATTCCAATAACAAAAGATAAGAAAAATCTGCCCTTTCTCATATCTCTTTGCAATACACTATAAGCTGTTACCTCACTGCAAAAAATCTTTGGCTTTAATGAAGTCGCCTTTTGATACTTGTTGAGGATGAAGTTCAATGTTTCCCACCCTGGTGCCTGTCTGTGCTGCTGCCACCCAGCACCAGTGTCACAGAACCTGCACAAGTTCTTGAAACCACTGCAGAGCTCCAAGGAAATACATTAAATGGAGCTTTGTAAAATAGACGGGGGACAGGGAGCGGGGGAAAGGGTGTGTGGAGGGTTGGTGATTGGTACCAGGCTGGGAAGTCTGCACCTTTTAAATTTTGTATTTTATTTTTTAATTTTTTTATTATTATTATTTATTATTATTATACATTTTCAGAAGAGAAAGTTTAGCTCAAAACCTAAATGAGTTCTGGGCCTGGGCTGTGATTCAAAGACAACCCTGGTGCTGTTGTGCAGCTGTACTACAGATACCTGTTACTTCTGGCTGTTGCATGAATGAATCTAAAGTGAGAGGTGCAAACAGAACTTGCAATTGGATAAGTTTTTTTTCCCTCCAATATTCCTCTGTTGCATTTTCCTTTGATTTGAGGCTCTTTTATGTCGAGCTGTTTGACTGTTAGACCTCATCTCATTGCAGTAATTGGAAAAGTAATATAAAAATCACCAGCACTGGAGCTTTTGGATAGCATCAGATACTGGGCAGCCATAAACTGGTGGTAACCTTGGGCAAAATTAATTTTGTTGAGTTTCTTGGGCAAAAATGCTCCCCAAATCAGTTCCATTACGATACTTGAAGTTATGGAAGAAAGTACCAGCAGGATTTAGTCTCTTGCTCAGATATTCTACCACAGCATGTAACTTCAGCCAGCAGAGAAGGGAATGATTACAGACAACTGCAGGCACGGCAGGCAAAGCAGAACCTTCAGGTGCTCATGATGCATCTGTGGGGCAGAGGGACTTCATGGAGACTAAAAATCTGCTCTGTCTCTGCGGGGGGAGGGATTTGGAAAACTCACTCCATCTCTGGTTGGCTCAAGAAAATAGATTAAAAGACCCACCAAGCCTTGGTAATATGAAACTAAATTTTCTGACCTTTTGTTTGCCTGGGTGTTGGAGGAAGGGCTGTGCAAAATAGAGTTGGAACTGCATGTTCCTGGGTACGAGTTTGTTTCTTTAATGGTACCAGAGTCCTAAAATATTTTCCTCCATATGTTTGGGAGGCTGGGTTATTCCAGTTTCGTGGGGATGAGACTGTGCTTGTGTTCATTGTTCAGTCTGATAAGCCCAGTTGTGACTCTTCCTGTGGCTTGTGCTAAATGCTGGCATTGCTGGATGCTCCCTCCTAGTGCCTCTAACTCATGCTGTAACTTTAGCACAGGCTCTTAGGCACTCTGGCTACTTGACTGGTAAAAGGTAGCAATAAATCTATGTAATGATGTCAAAGGATTGGTGGGAGAATTCATTGTTTAACATGTGGGAAAGAACAGAGGGTCTCCAGGTGAATCCCTGGAAAACTGAGGTCTGACAAGTGACGAGGCTGCTCTTCAGAAGAGAACTGAGGTTTATTTAACAGGCTCCCCACACCCATTTCATGGGCTCCCATTAGGCTCCAGTGGGGATGCTTCTGAGGAAGAAATACATGGACGTATTTTTCATGGAGATATTCCTTTATTGGAAACTGGATTTTCTGCCAGATTTCTCTCCTATATGTACGCTCCAGTCCGAGCCCCTTTGCTACTCTGCCAGTTCTGCCTTTCAGCCTGTTTGTTCCAGCTCCAGAAGTGAGTCTGTTTGCTGTGGCTTGACTGGGACAAGTGGAATTTGAAATAACGTGTATAAATTCCCAGAGGGACTGTGCACTGTGCTGGGAGAAACGAAGAGGGGTTGGTGTATGCTTGTGCAATGGTCCTCACAGGAGCAGTGGCAAATACTCCTGTGAGTAAAGCTCAAGAGTGAGTAAAGCACTATGGCTATTTGCCTCACATCTTTACTATTTTTCCTATTTCCTTCATTGAATTTTACGTATTAAATTGACTTCTGTCTCTGCAACTGATATTTTTAAAAGCATCCTTTAGAGCTAAAAACCACTCGTGTTCAAAGTTACTCAGTGAGACAGATCCTGTTACTAGTTATCACCCAGTGTAAGCAGCTATTCTCATGGACTGGATAATTTGTTCAAAGTGGTGCTTTTTGTCAGAGCCACAACTCCTGGAGTCACATCATTGTGTAAGGATATCAGCTTTCATGAAAAAAATTAGTCTCACTGGAAGTCAAGAGAAAAGATGAAAAATGGCTTAAACACACTAGAAAGGTTTAATTTTGAAAGTCAGATAAAAGATCCACTGTAGCTTTTAAAGAAGATGTAAAATAAAGCGATTGCTATGTGATGTTTGAAGATTTGCAGTAGTTAATTCATGCTTGTACTTCATCTAGCATCTGTTTTTCCGAGTTCTCGGATATCTTAAAGTCATTGTGAGTAAGTTGTCACATGCAAAATCAATACTGAGTGTTTAAACAGGAAGGATATTGATGATGGTGTTGACTGATTATGGTGCACCTGAGTTTCAGTGACTGATATTCCTGCATCCCATTTCCCTCACTATTTCAGTTTCCTTGGCTTTTATTACTCTTTGTTTTAACATCCATCAGTTGGCTGTACTTGCACCACAGATCATCCCCTTCCACCCACGTTTCTTTTGCAGCTCAGCCATCCTCAGCTGAGAAATGCAGGGCTTCAACCAAACTTAAATTGGGATTTTAGATTAAACTTTTTTAATAGGATAGTTATTTCCATTGTCTCTATGGTACATCCATGTCTTTACTAAAGAGCTTTCTTTGTGCCTTAAAATGTCTTCCTGTCAGATATAGAGTGCAGTTGCTATTGCGATCATGTAGAAACTGTAACTAATTTTGTTTTCCAATGCCAGTTTTGTTTTCAAATTTTGAGCTGAATATGAATAATAAGAAAAATTATTTTGCCTTGCTGTTTAATGATTCAGGGAGTGTCCTGGAGCTCAGTTGATACAAAGCAAAAAGAGCATTGTAGCTGAAAATGTTGAATTTTGTAAATATGAGGGCAAACCTGGGCAAGAGACGTATCTTTCTTTATTTCCAGTTCTCTTTTGGATAGAACCAGTTTCTTTTAAAAAGTATTAAAAACAAAGCACAAATGCAGGCCAACACAGATACAAAACTGCTCCTTACTAGGGATTTGTTTGTTACATGCAGATGAGATGCAAGAAGTTCCTGAGACGATCAGCCCGAAAATGAGTGTTAGTGGAAATTCAGAGTGCCAAGATTAAACACCTAAATCTGGGCATGGGTAAACATCAGCGAATTTTAAATAATTTTCTGTGGGCCACAGGTAACGCTTCTGTAATATCACTAGACTTTCAAAATTGCAAAAATTAGCAATGAAAGTTGAAGAAGTTACTCCCTGGCTTCTTCTTTGCAGCGGATGAGCATATCAGGTTTCTATTTCTAAAACTTCTGTCATGTAGAATTTGCTTTTAAAGACAAACTTTGGTCATTAGAAACTTTGTTCCTGTTGTGGGTATGACAGGATCGTGCAAAGAGCTATATGATTTTATCTCCTCCCATTAGTCGCTGTATTGAGGCAAAGGCATGGACTAATTGACCTTTCAAGCTCCCCAGTCTCAGCTCAGAAATCTGTTTTTTTTTTTTTTTATTATTCTTTTTCTAGTCCCCACGACTTGGAGTCATATAGCTACCAAGAAGTTGCTGCCTTCTTTCTTTTTTCATTTAAATGTACACTTTTGGCTCTTTTGATTGTGAAATAAATCTTGAAAGATTTATTGAAGGTGTTTTTTAGGGGCAAAGATCAAAAGTCAAATAATAAGAATTTCTATTTTTTTTAATCTATTTTTGAAGGCAGTCTCTAATTTTCATCGAGTACAGAGTAGATGACATAGTAATTTTTACAAACAGATTTTCTTATTTTAACAGCTGTATTTTCAGATGAAAATAGTAGTATATAGTATAAGGGTTAAATTAAAAGTCATCTTTTCTTCCACAATGAGGACTGGGCAAAGATTTGACACAAACTAGACAGGGTAAGGAGCTAAAGGGTGATTTGCACCTTGCATGTTCAATACTCCTCTTCTGACACAGAGAAATAACCAGATCCTAGAACACCCAGGAGTGCTGCTGTCAAAGTACAACATATATCTTCAAATGAGATTTATTATCAGCTGGGACCTCTAGCTTTCTTTTTTTTCTTTCTCCATGAGCTCCCCTTCATAGCCTCTTCCCTGGGCCTGTAAATCCATGAATCCTTCTTTCAGACTCAACATATTAGCAATTTCTTACATATTCCTACCAAGTGTTGATGTTGGGGGAAAAATAACCAGCATGCTTACTCAAAAAATTCAGACTGGACATAAATCATAGATTTCAGTGAATCTTAGATACTGTTTGTTCTTTGCATCCTTCTTGGACTTCCAGTATCAATTTTGTTATAACTTTTCTCTCACTGTGCTGTAGTAGTTGTTTTTTACTCTTCTGGGTTTCTGGGAAAACACACAAAGACCTGATTCTCCCTAGTGGTCTTTTATATATGCAGAGATCCCTTACTCACGAAAATCCACCTTCTCTTCCATCTCTAATTGAATTTCTTTTTTGTGACATCTTTTCTCTTGAAATTAATGCCCCTTGTTATGGCAAATTCATTTAACTTTTCCCTTATCTGAAATAAAAGGGAAGCAACAAGAATCCCCAGGTGATAAAGCAAAAGCTCAATACACATCAGGCAGCACTCAGAACCCATCCCTGAAGTCCAGCATGATTTTCATGTCGAGGAAGATATTTTAGCTGCATTTTTAATGACATTTTCCTGTGTTAATTAGAAAAAATTGTGTTGTTAGACTCCCTAAGACATTAATTTGACCAGCAGTAATGCAAGAAGATATGAAGGGCAGCACCACAGCAAACAGGAGTGTCTCCACATATACTTTCTTGGAGCCAGAAGAGTTGGGGAACACTGCCAAAGCTCCTTCATTAACAATATTCATGGCAAATAAAGGCAAATCTCCATTAATGGTATTTCTGGCAAATAAAGGCTGCATTCATTGGCCCCAAATCCACCAGAACTAGTGTCCAAGACCCCTGTCTCAGGGGCCTTTATACTAAGGCAAATAAGCACATCTAAAGGTGTGTGACTCATCAGCACAGGCTGACATTTCAAACAGAACAGAGGATGGTGTTCTTAGGGTGCTGAACCCTAAGAGAAGACATTTTCTGCAGACCAGGCCCGATTATCTGGCCTGTCTATCCTACAGACCTCAGAAGATAGCAGATCTCATCCATCTTTGCTGATGAGGAGGGGTAGAGAGACTATTTTTAAAGCAGAAACTCCATGCAGGAAATGACAGACAAGTCCTTTTGAGTAGTTTTTGAGCATTTTGCAATTAACCCTGCAACTCTGATGTACTTTGGTGGGTCAGGTTTTACAAGCAGTATTCCTACAACTATAGTAGGGAAAGCATTTGGGCATATAAGGATGACTTCAGATTGTTATTGACAACTCATGAAAGGTCAACAACCATCTCTTAAAAAAATTAAAAAAAAATGGTAGCACAGATGACAATCTTGTTCTACTGTGTCTTTAATGTGAGGCTGGCAGATTTTTACTGTCACTCTTGAGTCTCTGTCACATCATAACAGGAATCTGGAACACTTTTTTTCTTGTGAGTGAAAAAAAAAAAAAAAAAAAAAAAGGAAGGAAAAAAGAGAAGTTCATCCCATTGCCTTTATTACTTTACCACCATTCAAGTACAATGAGAACTGCCAAAGTGCTTGCATGACAACCAGAGTGGGTAATACATGAATGGAAGGTCTAGTTTCTTTACTTCTCTATGACAGAGCTGAACAGTAGGCTGGGGAAATTTGGGGGCTTTTTTTCTGTTGGTTTTTTTTTTCCTTCTTTTTCCTGATCCTATTCTTCTGTGTAACTTCTGTCAGAGAAATCAGCCACGAGAACAAAGGTTTGCTACAAGTGTCACTCATTTTGTACTAACATTTACCAGGAAGTCAGGATTCTACCAGAAGTACACACATTCCATGTAATAAATATTCGAGACATGGTGTGGATGTGTACAGCACGCAGTCATGGTCCCTTTGAGAAGCACAACAAACCTCATAATAATCCCTATACTACTTTTTGCCCCCTCTGGTTGTTATTTTCTTTTTATTCCATAAATTTTAGCAGATTTCTCTTTATTCTGAAAGTAGATTACAATAGATGGCATTATGCTATTCTTTCGGGTTTTTTTTCCTTTCTTTGTAAAAACCCTGGTCTTTTGTAAAGACTTTGGTGCATGCATGTACCAGAAAAGAATAATGAATGATGAAATTTCTATAAATATTTTCTTCTGTGGCAATAACAAATTGATTGGGTGACAACCTTCCTTTTGTGTTTCTTTGGACACATCAGAAACTGCCTCTCTGGTTTTTCTTAGTTTTGTTGGATGTATTTCATAGTTTTGCAGCAATATCTGAGCAGGACCATAATGAATACTGACTCTCCTGAATTTACAGTCAACTTTTTTGTCAACATTAACTTTGTGTGCAAGGAACAGATGATTTCTTAGTTGTTCTCAACATAAATACTAACTGTGCTGACAGAGTTAGTGGGAAAGTGTCCTACTGGAGTAAGATGAATTTTAAAGAATAAATTAACTGAGAGTACCACATTTTTAAAAGTTTCCAGGTATTTTTTTTCATAAATTCATATGCATTTTAAAATTGCATATCAAATAGGACATGACAATCATAGATTTTTGAAGGAGTTTTGAAGGGCTGTTTATGAGTGGCGGTCAGAAAATCTTAAAACATATTTTTTGGTAAAGATCTTGCACCTTCAAGGCAATCATTTGTTTCAGTGTTTAACATATGGAGGTTTGTACATGCACATTAGAGCACTGGAGTCAGCTACCTGATGACCTCTCCTTAAAGGACCTCCCTGAATATTTTCTGAAGTGATGCTGTGAGGTTTACTATTACATTCATGAAAGTAATTAGCAAGATTTGAGCCAGTTTCTGATTTTACCTTTTTTTTTTTTTTTTTTTTTAAATTATAATCGGTGCAAGGAAACGTATACACAGATGTTGTGGGAGTTTGGGGGGGAAAAAAAAAGAGGGGGAAAAAGCCCTTACGTAGCTGACAGCCTGACAACTTTGCATATGTGTGTTAACAGGAGAATGTGCTGTGTTTAGGATGAATGGAGAAGCGGGCCTAAATGACTTTCAGATTAGCTGGAACAGATGGAAGGGTCACAGTTGAACAACTTTACACAGGAACATAAAGGACATGTTCAAGTGGAGTTCATTGCCTCTGACAGATACTGTCAATCAAACAAGGGACTCTCAGTTAACCAGCAGCCTGTCCTTTTAAAGATTAAATTAAAAAAAAAAAAAAAAAAAAAAAAAAAAAAAAAAAAAAGTATTGTGAGGCTCTGACTGGAGTTTATCTGGTCTATGTCAGGCATAAACTCCACCCTGAGTGACTTGCATTTTCAAATCAAGCACAATGAGCTGGGGATGTTTTGAAGAAAAGTGAGCTACAGGCTCTTTGGGGAGGCAGGACCATGATACCATTTCTGCAGTGTGCAATCTGGGTTGTGCCTTTCTAAGGTTGTTGGATCAGGGTTGGGTAACTAAGAATCCCTTGCTGATATCCTGGATGTCAAAAATTAAATTATATTAGGCGGTGTAAAGCAGAATAACAGACAAGGTCTGTGGCAAGGATGGAGGTGATTTGGGTGTGGAAGATGGAAAGAGGAGCTTATTTTTTTAGGCTGAAAACAGGCACCTGAAAACCCTTTACATGTGAAGTTTCTTAGACTCAGACACTGGCACACACTCAGACACGTTTTGCTTCCTCCTCATTTCCAAATAAATGGAGACAAACAGAGAAATGGGGGTCCCTTGGATATACATGAGGATTTATTCAGAAGCCTAACCTGTTAATACAGCTCACAAGTTACAAAAGCAAAAGCAGATGAATAGCAAGAATAATTTCTAGCAGATGAAGAGAGAAGTTGCACAGTTCACATCTTTGCCTGAGAAAGCTCTCCCAGACATCAGACCTTTTCCCCACAACTTCCTTGTCACTTCTCCAGATGAGTGTGTAGACTCAAGTGAGGAAAACAGGGCTTGATGACATAGATTTGCTATTTGTATGATCCCTGATTGTATTCCTAAGTGTCTGGGAAAGAAATCTTCAGCTCTGAGAGACACCTGATCCTGCTTTATCCTCAGCTGCTAACTCACTCACAAAAACTATTTAAAAGCAGAGCTTCAGACCTTACTGATCCTTAGAGAAATAAATTCTGCCTTCCTGACTGTTGTATTCCATCAAATGAATAGTTTAGCAGCAAAGTCTTGCTATGTTTACTACACACTAGGCCAAAATAACATTTCCTATTATCAATCCCAGTACCACTCCCTGTTGGATCTCACTAGCAAACAGAATCAAGGGCAGTACTCATGCTTTCTGCACCAGCATCATTGCCAAACTGACAGATTTGACTGCTAAATCTGAAAAGTCAGAGTTCTTAGAAGTTAGATTTATGAGGCTAAATTACCAGTCAGTAGCTTGTGTCAGCACCTGCTTTCCTTGGCTGTTTCTTTTGAATTGTCTTGTCTCTTAGCAGATGGTTGTGTGCTGAGGACTCTCTGCTCTGCTTTGTGCTGAAGGCAGTGCCAGCGCTTACAATCTCCATTCTGAGGGAAACCTGTCATCTGCTCTCTGTCAAAAAGATAACTGCAGTTCTACAAGAACTGCAATTACTGGGAAAGTCGTGGAGCTAAAAAGAGGAGAATGCTGGGGGTGTGCTGATATTCTCCTGCAGGCACCCACTCCTGGCTGCTGTGTGCGACAGATGTTGGGGGCTGAGGCTGGGGTGGTCCAACCCCCCACAGCAAGGCAGGGGCTGAGAAGGAAAAGCACCTGACAGGGCAAATACTGCTGCCTTGGGCAGGCTGACCTCAAACAGAGACTGGACAGAGCCAGACAATAAAGTAGGAATTATTTAAAGGCCTCCAGGATACACCTTGTGCAGGACAGGAGCCTGAGCAGGGCTATACCTAAGATGGAGTGAAAATGGTCACAAAATGTCTGACTGGTCACAAGGTCTCACATTTTTATAAGTTTTGGTCCATTTGCATATTGAGGTTTAATTGTCCAATTCCAGCTCCAGGTTGTGAGGTCCCATCTTTCTTGTTCCTCCCTCCAGCCCACCCTTGTTTGTGCTTTTGGGCCTGAAAGTTGTCCTTGGTCTCCAGCAGGGAAAGGATTTGTTTTGTCTCCCTGCTCTCTGAAAAGAGCTGAGTGACACTGAATATGAGGCTCAGAACTGCACCCCTGGGCAGCACAGAATGTGAAATACATGAAAGCCAGAACTTAAGGCATCAATACCAACACAGCCTAAACCCCACAGATAAGTGCTGCAATGAAAATAAACAAAAATCCTAGAACGCTGAAGTGGTGTTGCATCAAGAAGATGACACATGTCATTTGACTAAGACAAAGCACCTGCAAAACCATTATGACATCAATTACCAGCACATTTGACATTTGCCACTGACTAATTACAGCTCAGAACCATCAGTTAAGAACATCCAGCTTGTGCTATCCTGCATGCACTGGCTGGAGAACTTGGTGAAATTTTTTCAAGGTAAAATTGAGACTCCCCCCCTTTTTTTTTCAGGTGGAAAATGACTATTAATTAAAGAAAAATCAAGATATTATTGGAGTATTTTTAGGTCCCAAATCTTTTATGATTTGAGACTAAAGTTTATTGACTCACAGCTCTGCCCTGTATTCAAGTTGCTTATAAATTTTCCTTCTAAAAAAGATGAAAATCTTTCCAAACTGAAATGCTCTGGTAATGCTCTTGATGACCAGTTATTCTGTAGCAGACAACACGCTATTTGTACTCCTGTAAATTATTCATCCAATTTACCTTACAACCACTGTTTGGTCTTTACCCCATTAATGAAATCAAGAATTATAATGTATGGTAGTTATGTTCATTAAGGTAGCATTTATACTACCTCAGTACTTTTTACAGGTAGCATTTAATTCTTAACACAAGGATAATGGCTGATTAGGGGAAAAAAAAGCAAAACCCAAACCACCTTGAAATATATTTCACAGCTGTTGGCAGTCACCATGGCATTATAATTGTAGCATTCTACAGCAGATATATTCTTTAATTGTGGCTTTGTCTTAATTGGAGCTCTAGGAGCCCCAGGAGCAATACAGCTTGTCTTGTTCTATGGAGATGGGCTTTACCTGGCAAGTCAGTCTTTTCATCTTCCACAACTACCATATTGACATACACCTAAAACATCTTTTTAGGTTTAAAAAAACCTGCGCATCACAATTCAGAGAGATACTGAAATCAGGCAATTATGGATTATTCCTGGTTTATATGTTTAAACAGAGCAAAGATTCTGACTGTAATTGGTTTTTGATCTTGGTCAAGTGGTAATGAAGGAGCTTTTTTTCCATATAGATCACATGGGAGCAATGTAAATTAGGAAATTATTGATAAAAAGTTAAAATAAAAACAGAGAAATAATCACTGAGACAGGAACATGTTTAGCTGTTCAAAGAACTAACGTGACACATTCCTCTTTTATTCTGCATGACACTGGCCTTATTAATCAGGAGTAAGCAAGCTTTGGAAACAAACACCCAAACAAAGAATTGCAGAGGTATTGCAAAGCACCTATTTTCCATTTAGAATCCCTGACACAGCAGTAAAACAAATGGGGCATGGATTAAAAAATGATCCCTTGACACATCATTTAAGAGCCTTGAGTCAACTGCAAATAAAATTGGCCATGTCATGCATCCCATTAGATGTTCATTAATGGATCACAGTTCTGCTTTTTTTATATAATCATGAGAACAGGCCAAGATGCTTTATAAAGCAGCCTTTATTTGGTCAAAGTTTGAAACCTGGCTTTTATGTATGACTGCTTGTTTTGTGGCTGATTATGGTTTTTTTTGTTTGTTTGTTTGTTTGTTTTTTTTAACGAACAAGGTATTGGTGAAGAGCTACTAGATGAGCAGTAACAGCTGCAGCCTCAAATCCATCTTTTCTTTATGGATAATGTTTTCCATTCTTTTCTTCTCTTGGCTTTGGGTTGGTGCCTGTCAGACTAGAAAACAAAAGCCCTTAATCAGGAGAGCACCAGTGACTGACCACCACAGCTCCAGAGAAATCAGTATTCTTTTGAAGCTGAAGGAGAAGAGGTGGAAAATTTTGGATTAACATTCAAGTTGCTCTGGGATGAGCAACACTGTATGACCTTAAATTTCAGTGTTATGAGCCTCCCAACTACCAAAAGGTTTGTTTTGTCCTTTGTAGTAAGACTTGTTGCCATTTTAAACTAAGCAGTGTAAGCCAGAAGGAAGAGCAAAATACTAGTAAATTAATTAACTTTAAAAATTATGTCAGTCTGCCTGAAAATATTACCTTAGCTGCACTAGCTGTAAATGTTAAAAGAACTTAGTCTGTTCTTGTGCTATACCTCTTGTGCTGGATTTTTTTGGTCTGCTCTGCCACAAGCTGTCCATGGACCTAATGAAAATTACTCTTCATCTCCCTGTTGTTCCCTACACACACACCATTCATGCAGGTGATTTCTGAAGAATAGGCTGTAGATAACCTACCAAGCCAAGGTTCACATTATCTGCTTCTGAGTGCTTCAAGTAGTAGCAGAATTTGTGCCAAAGTTGATAATTAGAAGAGAGAAAGTAGTTAGGAACCAAGTTACCCCTGCACCCATAAAATAGACATCTCCTAATTTCCAGAAAATGACTTTTTGCATCGGATTTAATTCAGGTTTGATTCCTGTACAATTCCTATGGTCCTCTTGGAACAGAGGAAGTCCAAAGCTATGTTCCAAGGTCCCTTCAGTCGTTCAAATGACTTTATGGCCAGAGATGTTGCAGGAGCTGGAGTGGTTAAACCCCTCCCCAGGAGCTTAAGGCATGTCAGAGTGCATGATGTAATGCTGCAGGGAGGGCTTGGTGACCCCATCGTCCCTCTCCAGAGCCAGCAAACTGCTCCTAGGAGTTCACTGGGTAGATTTAATCAGCAAAACTTCAGACTGTATCAGGTGCTCTCAGCCTCCTGTGAGATGAAAAGAGCAGCTCCCTAATGCATGTTCTCAGGGGCCTGATTGTGCTTAGTGGTGGTTTTGAAGCACCTGTCCTCAAGAAAGGGTTTTCTCACAGTTCAGCCTCCAACCACCAATTTCATTTAGTGTTAGGAACTTCAGTATCCTCTCAGAATGTTGCACCTGGGATGTTAAGATAGCGAAAACAGTGACTAAAATGTTGCTTCGTTTGCCACTGTGGTAGCTGACCTGCAATTAATATTAATTTGTTGAGGACCAGTGTTCTTTTCAACACAAAAGAAAATATAGCTTCTGCCCCTGTTGTCAGGAAGAGTTGACTGTTTTGAGGAGTTAAATGACAGGCAGAAGAAATGGAAAAAGGAATTGCAGGACTGATCTCACGGTAAACTAGCAATACCCATCACATGTGAAACATAGGTGACGAGAAAACAGACTAAATTATGCAGACATCTCTTTTTTGTTACTGACTAGTGCTGACTGTGATGGCAGATGCACAAATCTTGATTTGTCTGTTGTGCCACTAATCCCTTTTGTTAAACATTTTTTACATGTTAACTGTGATTGACTGGCGGTTGGATTGTCAAGATTTTGGAATATTATTGATACACCATTAGAAACAGAAAGAGAAATTGTGTTGCTTGCTGAGCAACCTGATTTGTTTTCTTTCATTGGTAGCTTTTTAGAAAGGAC
>NC_089145.1:11791196-11798696 GCF_009819655.1 Sylvia atricapilla
AGCACCAGTAAATAAGCAGCTGGAGGAAATAAGGAATTCTCATTGCTTCTGGAGACCTTTTTAAATAGGCAAGAGGGTTAGCAGGCTCTTTTACTGCTTTCTGCTTATCCTGACCAGTTACAGCTCACTAGGCTGAAACTGGAGTACCAGACAGAGAAGCAGAAAGTTATCCAAAACTGCTTGTTTGTTTAAAAGTAAATATATACATTATTGTTAGTCATTCCATGGCATTAGATCCTGCAGCTACATTTCAGTTAAGTGTTCTTCCAGGGGCACGTTCTCTTTCTTGTTCCTTTTTTGGCAGTAGTGTTTCTTTCTAACAGTATTGCAGTGCTTAGATGGCAAGCTAAGTTTTATCCATATAATGTTTAATTTAATAAGGAAAAATGTGATTATTTGGATTAATTAGAGCATGTAAGAACTCTGTGTGTATGCACTTTTGATAGTCACTTTTAAACACGTGCTTATATCTATTGATTTATAAATATTTGAGGTATAGTTATGCAAATTTGATATACTAGCAATGCAAGGCATTATAGATCATTTGCAAGAGTGTTGTAGTGTGAATTCACATTTAGGCAGTGAGCAGCATTCATTAAATGTCCATGTTTCAGCTGTGTGCTTGCAGGGTGGTATTTTTTCCTGGAAGGCTTAGCTATTAAATCCACTGTAAAATACTGCAGAGTTGTATCTCAGCCTCTTTAAGTGATCGCTTGACTCCAGTGACTGTTTGGTGTGGAAGCTATAGTCAAAATATGTATATTTAAAACAGATGTAGTCATTAGGAGGCCTTCCAAAAGTGCTTCTCAGCTTCTCCTAAGTCAAACTTCTTCTAGGTCAAACCATCTCCTGGGTAGGTTCAGAGATGGATGATTATCCCCGTTTCCCCGTGTGTGGTGTAACCACACTGCTGCATCGACAAGGGGCTAGTGCCATAAAAATAGGACTCATTACTTAGTTATCAGACAAGTTTGTTGCCATTCATGCTCCTCATTCTGTCTCACTCGTGCTATTTAAATGTGGGGCTAAAAATAAGTATCAGTCCTTGCTTGTCAATGGGCACGGTAGGGAATTTTACTGCCCTGAATGCTGCCTGGGGTTAGCTTTGGACAGCTACTTGTTGCACCAGATTGCAACAGTCTGGGCAGAATGCCCCAGGGACGGTCCTCGGGGCTTCTGAGACCCCAGAGAAGCTGAGTGCCAGTGTCCAGGGTGAATTTAACCACAGCGTGATGAGCAGGAGGAGTGGGCTGCAATAATCCTCTGTGAGAGAGAGAAAGAGCAGAGCCTGAGCAGGGCCTTGCCAGCAAGAGAAAAGATTGCTTTCCAGACTGCCCCAACCATGACCCCAGGATAGGCATTTCTGACTGACCCTGTGCCATGAAGCATTAAAAACGTAACAAAATGATCCGCTGGGCTCTCACTTCTTGACCTCCCTGTGAGCACAGAAGCTTTTCTAGCTTTCACTGAGAGAATGATATCATTTCTGTAGTTATCTTTACAGCTCTCAGACTGAGTTTCTCACCTGCTTAAAGAGAGCTGTGGCAACCACTATCATTTCTTCTGATTATTTGCTTGTTTTTCTTGCACTTCCGTCGTTTGCTGATCGGCCAGAATAATATGAAATTACCCATACAACATTTCAGTTGTCTTCTCCTAATTTGTCATTTTGTTCAGATATCCAACACGTTCCTTAGGACTAGGGGAGTTGCTGCCATTGTGTACAGAGAGTAGACAGAAAAGGGATAGTTTTCCATGGGGAATGGACTTGGTGGTCCACAAGCACAAAGTCTCCCAGTCTCTCAGACCCTGTCACAGAAATCACCCCCTTCTCTAAGTGTCTGGCATCACAAGGGAGCAAAAGCAGCAACTGTAGGTTTGGATAAAGGTCTGGGTAGAGTTGAGTTGTCTTCCCAAAGCACCTCTGTAGGAAAAGCTCTGTGTGATACAAACTGGTGCTACAGGTATGTTCCTGGTGCTACAGGACATCACCAAGTACAGCAAACAGTGTGTCTGGAAGCCAAAGCTACCACTGCAGAAGAGTTTCAGTGGTGAGGCAATTTGGGTTGCATCCCTGTATGGACTCTAGAGTTTGTCAGCATCACACTGGTGCTTGCATGCTGCCCACATTACAGTTACTCTGTGCTGCTGGAGTGTGGAACATTGTGATCAGACTCTGGATGCTCCTAAATTAAGGCAGATTCATCTTTGCCTCCTCAGAAACCTCCAGAACCCAGCTGCAGCCATAAAGCTGCTCTCAAATGCAAGCTGGCTGCAGCTCAGAATTGGGGCCAATATTTTTAACAGCATGAAATTTTGTTGTAGGCCCTCTGGAAGGATTCTGTACATGAAATGTTGAACTGGAGCAAAATCAAGACTGAAGTCCCCTGTGTGGAAAAACAGGTGAAAAAAAGGTTTGAGGGGAGGGATGCTTCTCTCATATGTGTTACAGATTGAGCCTGATGACATTAGTTTGGAAGAGGTATATCTTTCTTTACTGTTGGCTTACGTTCACAAATGCATTATAATGTCATGACCTCTTTTGTCTGAGTTGGCATCAGTGGAACGTACCGACCATACCAATCTCATCAACATAATCAGAAAATAAGTTGATATTTTATGCTAGTAATTAAATCCTAAGCTCTACCCACTTCGTAAGGGCCTGAACTTCTGCGTGCACTTTCATACTGCCACTGGTGGCTTTTTGTTTGCATTACAGCAGCCTGAGAGTAAACGAAAGGCAAGATCCGAGATAGGAAGGCAAATTGGTTTTGCAAACATGGCAAAGAAAGTGTGTGAAATCAAATGCCAATATTAATGCAAGACATCTGCTCTCTGTTCCAGTTCTGAGTGAAGTAATCCAGTCCTAATTATACACTACTGTGTCCTCTACCAGCTAAGGAGAATGGTGCAGCCATTCTTAGTATTGGTGTACAAATTTCTTTTTGGATCTGATAGATACATTAGATGCAGGGGAGGCTTTTCATTTTTTGGCTGTCAGTTGCTTTGGGTAGCACAAAGAGAGGGGAGGAGAAAGGTTGCAGCAGGAAAAGATCAAAATCTTCCAAAAAGGACTCTGCTCCTAGAATAAAAATTTTTCCTAGAGAACTTTCCCTGCAGACCTCAATCAATACTATTCTCATCTGAGTGCACATATTATTCATTAAGAAATATTGGCAAGATGTGCACTATAGTGTATGCCTTCATTAGAGCCTCCACCTGCCTGCTTTTATCAGAACATCTTCCCTAACTTTCATCTTCATTGAACTTGTTTCTGTCTTTGGATTCAGAGAGAAATCTTGTAATTTCACAAGATGGATTTATTTTAAAGCAAACAAACAGACACCAAAATATTAATCTCTTTGGTTTGTGTATGTGTTTTCTCATCTCACACATTAATGAATCAAGAAGATCATCACCATTAGATTCAGACTGAACTGGATGCTGATGAATTCAAGTGCAGAGCACAGCCCGGTGCAGCAGACCCTCCCTGACATGGGAATAGCTGGAATTCCTCTGCTGTGTGTTCAGCTGCCATACCATATCCTTTGTGTGCACCTACAGCTCCTGTGCCAGCAGCCATTTCCCTATGGGGGCAACAGTTTTAGATGGTATGTTGTTAAAACGATGTTATGAAGAGCTGGACAAATGCCATCCATGCCAAGTAGAGGCAGAGGGAGCCACAAAACATAGAGGACACTGGCAGTGTTTTAGGGTATGGTTATTACAAAGCAACACGAGCCTGACGTTGCATTTTATCTTCTCAGCTCATGTGTTTCTATCTCCAGCTATTCTGTGTCAGTTTTGCCTGGTCTCTTTAGTGCAAGTGAGGAAAGAAGCTGTCTTATTGAAGAAGGGCACCGGGATTTTTTGGACAATATGTTGTGGTCTAGCTCCATGACTGGGACCCCTGTGTGCTGCTGCAGTTTAAAGAAGAGCTGATAGTAAGAGATTGTGAAAAGGCACCTCCATGGCTCTGTCTCTGTTCATCCATCTCACATTTGATTAGCCTCTGCTTGACATCAGGCTGGGAGCAATAAGCTCTGATCGTAACAGAGTATGTGGCAACAAGCCCGAGAGCTCCATGTGTCACTCCAGAAGCAGGCACTGCCTCACTGGATTCCTCCATGGAACAACTGAGGCAGACATACAGATGCCAGATTTGCCTTCCAGGTCTATCTGCTGCACCCACCCAGGTGAGGAGTAAAAGGCAGGACTACCTTCAGGGGAACACTGCAGTAGCAATGAACTTTTGAAGTAGAGAAGAATATACAGAAAAGCCAGTTATTGATCCAAATGAAAGCAAGGGACATTATGAAAACACTGTCACTCGAGTTTATTCATAAGTTTGGAGGTGTCTTTTTGTTTGGGTATGTGTGTTAGGGATTCATTTCCACTTAAAGAAACTCTGCACAGGCACTGCTGTGTGAAGAGGTGGCAGAGTCAGAGTCCACATGTTGGTTTGCTAAAGGTGCATTCCTGAACTTTTGCTGAACCTCATATGGATTTTCATATGGATTGAAATCATACATCACTGTTGAGACCTGATGGACCATACAAATGGAAGAGCACATCTCACTTGAGCCCAGGAGAGTCTTGAGAGGTAGAAGGAGAAAGGAGGGTTCTAGTGGGAAAATATCTCCTCTATTTATGTTTTTCCCAGGGAAATCCAGCCTGTCCCAGCTCCTTGTCTGGGCCTCCTCTCAAGCTGTTCCCTTGGGTCCTTAGACCTCTCCCTGCCTGTACTGGTGCTGGAGGACACTGGCAGATCTGCAGCATGTCACACCAACCTCACCCCCAGCAGTTTGTACCCATTCACAAAACCTTCCTGACACCAGTTTCACCTGTAGAAAGAAACTTCATAGATTCCATTGCAGCTGAGCTGTTCTGGACATGAAAAGTGCAGAATCTGCCCATTTAACATCTTATGAAACAAGAAATAGTCTAAAAATTTAGGTCTTGCTACTTCTTTTTTGGAAAAAAAAAATTTCTTTTTAACTTTTTGCTATGGAGAGCAGCAGCCAAACTAATTTATCCACTGTAAATTTCTCTAAAAGGTCATTACAGATTGTAAAGCCTAATGGTTTAAAGTTCTAGCCTTATATCACAGTGGCAAAGAACTCATTCTCTAGAGGTTTTATTTTTGAAGCTTTGACATTTTCTTCTATCAAAGGAAATGCTGTATTTTTAATACACAATTTTCTTTATTAAGGGGTAGCCTCTATTTATGAAAATATTTAACATTCATTTCACGTATAACATAGTAACAGAATTGAGTGATTTATTTTCACAATGCATAGGCAGAGAAGTAGAGCAAGCCAGAGCTTAGAAATAATTGAGGTCTGTAGATCTCAGGTATGTATTTAAGTGGTCTTTTGAACTGCCACCCGTGTTCTGTGTGAACATAACTTTTCAGAGCACTTGTGATTTTCCTCCTTTACAGGGCTGCTGAATTGTGGTATGAGGTCAGGCCCGTGGTCACTCTCTTCTGACACGAGCAAGGTAGGTGCAAGTGATTCAGAAATGGGTAAAAATACAGAGATGTTTTGTAGCTAATTTAGCACAGACCTGTGGAAATTGTCTCAGTTATTTGTATGAATTCAAAAATAAAACCCATGTGTCAAACTGGCAGATAAAAATCTCATGTGCTGAGAAATCTGACTTTGAAAACAACTGCTAAATTCACCATGTGCAGGATATTTTTTGGTATGGCCTGGTGCTGCTTCACTGTGGGATTCTGACTGGCACACGTGACTTAATCACCTTCACTTTTATTTTGAATTTTTTTTTAATCCTGTCAGCTGAAAAGATAAAATAAGAAACATATTAACCTCCCTGATGAAGCTTTATAATTCCCAACACTGAAACATTAACCAAGTCCTTAATTAAGAGAGCCTGAAAGTAGAAGAATGCTTTTATGTCATTAGCTGGTTTTTGCTCCAGTCATCTGCCTCATTCAAGCATAGGATAATATGAAACCTCACGGGTCTGCTAAAGGCTTGACTTAAGTATATTGCGGACTCTGCAATTTAATAAGAATGGGGCGTTGTTCTTAAGAAGCTTCATTTTCTCTTGCTTGTGCTCAAGCAAAGAGGGAAAAAAGTACGAGCAGCTAGTGAGCAAGAGCCTCAAGTTAGACCCAGAGGTCTGAGCCTAAGCCCTGGCTGCACAAAGGTGTGTTTATTCCTGTGTGCCTCTTCCCTCACGCACTAGGAATAGCAGGAATTAGTGTTAGACCAGAAACTCTCCTAGGCAGAGCACAGCTGTTCCCCTTTTTTCTGTAGTTTCTGCAGTATTGAGCGTGATGGCTTCTCAGAACTGCCTAGCCAGGGAGCACGTGAGGCACCACAATTGAATGAAAACCAGTGCACATCAGTGATGAACTGGCACCTCAGCAATGGTGTTGTCTGGTCCTCCTCCAGCAGCCAGGTGTTTTAGTGCTTTGTTCCAGAGAACGGAGGGTTGGGGAGCTGAGGCTTATTACCAGACACTGATCCGTGTCAAGTTTTCCCAGTGACTTGTTATGGGGCCAGTGGCCTACACTGGCGCTTTTTAAAGGAGTAATCTAGCTGTTCCTCTCTAGTGTCAAGGTACTAAACAAAATAAGTGTGGCAAAATTCTTTGCACGAGACTTTTTAATCTACTGGGTGAAGGAGGCTCAAAAAATTACCGAAACTTTCTCACTCCTCTGAAATTACTCACTGAGCAGATATAATGGAAACAAACGCAGGACAATGCTTCACCACACTAGAAAAAGTAATTTACGTAGAGTGGGGACCTTGACGCTGGGGTTTGTCTCTTCACCATATTAAAGCTGTAAACCTAAAAATCCCCATGACTGTAACTTCAGGATTGCAGCAGACTGTTCAAAACTGCAGGATGTGTGTTTGGGAATGAAATGTTTTGGTGGTTCCGGCATTATTTTTCTCCCCTTGTGTGACACTCCCTCATGAGCCTACAGAAGGGCAAAATTCTCTCTTGGTTTTTCCCTTCAGGTCTTTTTCATGTCCAGTGACCCCACCTTTGTCAGCTCAAGTGCAAACACATTTCCTGAAGACTGATACCAAAGCCAGCCTCTGTTTCCTCAGTTTCTACCTGTTCTACCCTTGGCATCCCAACAATGACCTTGAGCTCCAGTGCACGCAGACAAACTTCTGCCACTCAGTAAGTCTGTGCTTAGATTTAACCACACCATCCCTGTGGCAAGCTCAGAATTCAGGCTCAAGAGTTGCATACCAAGATCTTGAAATTCTGGCTTTGCACCCAAAAGTCTCCATGGCCACACTGAGAAAAGGAATGGGCTCAAGGACCAAAAGCATGCTCAGAAATGAGCTGATGCATGATGTTCTCCAGGGTCAGTATTTTTCAAGTGCTGCTGTGTTCTTCCAAGGAGGGAAAAAGAATAAAAAGATTCATGGAGTTAGAAGGACCAAGTTCCTGTGGGTGCAGTATGTGCCACAGAGTGGAAATTAAAAAACAGAGAATTAACAGGGTTTGCTG